>NC_066878.1:1726117-2026117 GCF_022985175.1 Labeo rohita | reverse complement strand
ATTGAAATCCTCGTTTCCTTTATTTTTTTTTACTGAACCCGCTTGTTGTTGTGGTACTAACAACTAACTGAAATATAACCCTCTTGCCTTGACCAGCCAAAATGACCTTTAAGTCAGCTGCCATATTTGATTGAGCTTCTCTTGTTGACAGTGGAGATGAATCAGATATGGACTCTGAGGTGGAGGACCGTGTGGATGGGGTGAAGTCATTGCTGTCCAAGAGCAAAGTATCCGTCAAGACACTCTCTGATGAGGGCACCCAGAAGACCACCAGGTCAGTAGGGAATCTCTTTTGTTGCATACTAGGCGTTTCAAGGACTGAGATCATTTGTGACCCTGAACCACAAAACCAGTCATAAGGGTCAGTTTTTTTAAATTGACATTTATACATAATCTGAAAGCTGAATAAATAAGCTTTTCATCATTGTATTTTTCGTTAGGACAATATTTGGCCGAGATACAACTATTTGAAAATCTGGAATCTGAGGGTGCAAAAAAATCAAAATATTGAGACAATCGCCTTTAAAGTTGTCCAAATGAAGTTCTTAGCAATGCATATTAATAATCAAAGATTACGTTTTGATATGTTTACGGTAGGAAATTTACAAATTATCTTCATGGAACATGATCTTTACTTAATATCCCAATGATTTTGGCATAAAAGAAAAAACTATCATTTTGACCCATACAATGTATTGCTGGCTATTGCTACAAAAATGCCTGTACGTCTTATGACTTTTTTTTTAACAATCCCCAGAAAAATGTAGAATGGAGAAATAAAACCACACTTAAAATTGTTAGGAAACTAGTAAATAAATGATGAGTTTGTTTACGTTAAAATGTATGTTTTTTTCTGCAAGTATAAATTATTTTGATAAGGAGATCATTTGAAAACATAGTTTTGTGAATTGTAGTGTTCTAATCTTTAAGCTAGTGAAGTTTCTGTGGAGAGCTGATTAAACAATCGTTCAAAGTGTATAGGCAGCTTTTGTAGCTAAATTTAAAGGATAAAAACATTGGGGGCGCTACTGATGTGGTTTACTAGAGTAAGAGCCAAGACATACATATGTCCTCTCCATCTGCTAATAAGCTCAAGACAGCATTTGATGGCACTGGATTCATGACTGTCTCACCGGGAGCTGCTGCTACTGTTCTGTTCCTCGGTAGTATTAGTACGGTGCGGTTACATAACTGCCATTAGGAGTTTAATCCTTTTAAGTTTATTTCTGGGGTTGGTGTAAAATATGCTCCTAAATTACCTCTCAAATCTCTTCCGTTCTTTGAATTCATGTTTATCTCTGTCACGGGTATCATCCTGTTTCATTCACTGACATCTGCAATTCTGCCGCTTTTAATGTGTTTTCTGTCCGCCTCAGACACACCAATGCTGCTAATGCAGATGTGAAAGATATAAAAGAAGGGAAAGAGGGAAAAGAGGGGAAGGAGGAAGTAAAGAAAGATTCAGACGAGAGCCGTCCAGTGTCTGTGATGAGCTCGCTCAGCTACAGGAAACGCTCCCATCAGAAGGACTGGAATGGAGGTGCAGGGGATGACAGTTCTCTCTTCAGTGCCCTTCGGGAGCAGCCGGACATGCCTGACCGAGTGTTGTTGCGCAAAGCTAAAAGCAAATCCGCAGACAGGCCTCAGACTGGTGATGACCTGGATGACCGGGGTTCAGTGATCTCCCAGGCTTACTCTGAGGCTTACTCTCGGGCCAGGAAAGGCCTAGACCGTCGGTGGACCAAAAGCAGTCCAGAATTTGACAAGGAGTCCATTGTGTCTTCGGTTGCCCCGAGCCGAGCTTCCACACGCCGCGGGATGGAGCAAGATGATGATGCTCTTTCTGGTGTAAGTAGCTTCAGCTTGCGACGTAGTACTTCTTGGATGGATGACAGCCACAGCGATTTTGGGCCAACAAGTACCACGAGCCAACGATCTAGAAGCCGCAGTCCTGGAAGCACCAGCGTCGGCTCACGAATCTCCCTGGCCCGCAGCACCCGACTTAGCGAATTTGGTGTTCGTTTGAATAATGATGAGGTTGATGACGATGATGATGTTGACTCAGTGAGCGTGGCCGCATACAGTCCACGCTCGGTGGGCCGTAGTCTGTCCACGCCTGCCCAGCTACGCTCCTCTGAGAACCCACTGGACGCCTCTGACGTTAAGCCTGTGAGCCACCGCAACTACCTGGACCCTGAGCTGGAAAAAGCGATCAATGAAGTGTTGAGCTTCAAGCCAATTAAATTCAAACGCCGCAGCTTAGAAGACTCCGATGAAGAAGAGGAAGGAGGTGGCGGTGCAGGAGAGGAAGAAGACAGGAAGAGCATCAAAGGTTTATTATTGCAAGACAAGGATGATGAAGGTCTAGGCCTCAGCGGGTCTACTCTAAGACGCTCAGCTTCAGGTTCTGCTGTAGATTCTGGACGCTCTGGAAGCTCGCTAAGTTCCTTCAGCTCCAAGAGCAGCAAGAAGAAGAACAAGAAAAAGAACAGGCGCTCTGAGTCTGACAGCTCAGATGAGGGTCGTACTAGGCGGCATTCAAGGCAGAAAGAAAAGAGACGATCGAGAAGCTCAAGAAAGAAAGACTCTGGATCGTCCAAATCAGAATCTGACTCTGAATCATCATCTTCAAGCTCTGCATCAACAGTTTCATACCGTAGCTCAAACAGCGTGAAGAGAACCCCAGCACAGAAAGCCTCAGACGGGGGTCTGGAAAGTCCTGACGAGGAACGACCCTCCAGCAGAAAAGAAATGAAGAAACAGAAGAAGAAGGTGGACAGTCTGGTTATGAAGTATCTCTACAAGCCCGACAGTGATTAAGGATCATTAACAGGTGACCCCTGAATGGGCCAGATTGAGGATTGATGTTTTCAAGAAGCTTCTCTCTAAACGCATGATGTGTTCTCCTGTGTGTTAAACTCTAAATAATGTAAAAACATTAATGACCTCCTTTGTATCACTGAAAAAGCATGCCATGACACTGTTGCCTGAACATGGTTTTGGGTTTGGACACAGAGTTTCAAAGTGTGGCCACACAGAGAACTGTACTAACACAAATACTTATCTTGATTTTGTTAAGTAGAGCATTTATTATTGGTTCTGGAACAATAAATTATCAGTCAGATTGTCGGTGGGGGAAGTGAATGATCAGCGACCTTGACCCTTCAGAAAGGCACTGCACCCCCAACTGCTCCCCGGGCACTGCAGCAGTATGGTTGCCCACTGCTCCGGGTGTGCGTTCACTACTCTGTGTGTGTGTGTACTTGGATGGGTTAAATGCAGAGCACGAATTCCGGTCCTTTCCTTTTCATAAAAGTCCTTTCCGTTCTCAAAGCTTATGGTTTTTTATTGGATTTTTGTTCCAGAACCAACAAAAGATGTTTTAGGAAAAACAGTTATTGTACACAAAGCGTTAGAGATACTGGAGTAGTTTAAATTGATAATTCAGCAAGACCTTATTGCAAACAGAGTGGACGCTTTGGGAACTACTGTAGATGTCTATTTTTGACCAGTCAGGGACAATTCACTCTTGACTTTTGTCCTGCTATCGATCTCTGCATGGCATTTTGCCCGTGTGACCTCTTGCAAGGGATAAGTTTGAAGGTGTGACTATAACCTTCTCTTCCTGTTTCTAAAAAAATCTTTTGTCTTTTTTGTTTTGTTTTTAGCCCCCCCTCTCTACAGACCACACTCAGTGCCACATGATGAAGACAACACTGGACCAGTGAAAGACACTACACAAACAGAAAGTACTATCCTGAAAGACAGTAATGGTGATGGCCAACCTTCGGAAAGCGCCGCATAGACCTGATCTACTGCTCACATGCACTGAAAAGTGCCTCTGTTTACCTCTCATCTACCCTAGTACTGATTCACTTTGGTTTCTTCATAGCCTACAATGGAAGTAAAGTTTATCACCACTGGTCTACATATACAATGTGTTTTAGATTTTTTTATTTTTTTTGCAGCTGCGTTGCACCTGTATTTATTTAGATCTCACATGTCTCCATCAACAACCCCTCCAAGAAAATGAAGTAATATATTATCTAATGTATGTTTATTTTGTTTGGTTAGAGTGTCTGCTTCATTGCTTTGGATTTGCTTGAGTGAACTGTGTAGCACAGCTTTTCTGTAGTTCACAGTTAATGAAATAAGATATTTATCTTTCTCTCCTTTGTTTCTTTATGAGCTGGTGAACTACTGTTTAACCAGAGGAAGTTAATTTAGCACTGGTTTACTGAATGGCAGCATTTTAATTCTAAACCTTTATGATTCAGTTTATTTTCTTGGGGGTGCTTCATATTTGGGCCTTAAATGACATTTATAACTCTTAATTTAAGATAATTTAGTATTATATAATTAACTCTGCCAAATTTAATTAATGATGGGAGTCTAATAATTTCTGATGTGTCTGTGGGTAAGCGTGGTGTGTGCATGTGTGTATGTGTGTGTCCTCCCCTGTTTTTCTATGCATTAAATAAGACTTTTATTATGAAAATACATGCAAACGAGACTGTTTGTGTTCAGTGGCTTATGCAGTAAAAGCAATGGTATATAAAAGCAATATATATATAAGAAAGAGTTTTGCTTTTGTTTTATTGTAAATAAAATATGTTGATCCATTTTTATGGCTGTGAACTTGATTTCTGACAGATGATGAGTAAAGAGTGTCAGTAAGTTAGTTTCAGTCCTTATATCTGGAATCTGAAGATAGCCAGGCGACTGAGCCAGCTCGTATCATTTTTGTGACATATGCAACAAACTGCTACTAAATCCACAATGGGTAGTTTTGAGGTGTGCCATCTGATCCTGAGAAAAAGGTTGAAATGCTATATTATATTATATTATATTAATAAAACTTGTTTGTGTATATATTATCCTCAGCTGCCCTAATAACAACAGTGCAAATTTATTGGGTTACTATTTGGTGTTGAGAATGTGTCATACTTTTCAAGGTTTAAAAGAACATCTGTCCTAGTAGACTAGAAGGAACGCAATGTGCAAACACAAGAATAGCTTTTAATCCCTGGAGTCTCCAGGGGGCCCTTAGATAAACAGCGTTGTGGGAACACACAGGAGAGGCATGCTGGGATTTCCCACTGCTTTGTGTTTGGGCTCATCCAAAGTATCTGTCTACTCTGTTCTGAACCATGTTCTCTGATATCATTTGCTCTTAAGTGGAAAAGTTAAACCAGCAGGACACTGTGGTTTAAACCCTCCATTGCATTGTCCTGTGAGTTTCTAGATGGCAGAGGCTTATGATGCTTTGATTTCATCTGTCAGAGGAAGTGCTGGATGTTTACTGTTTTAGAAGAGTGCTGTTTTCAGTGTAAGCCTAAATGACATTAATGGGTTAAAGTGCAATGTTGGCCGACAGTTTGGTTTTGTTGGTTCTGATATTCCTACAATACTCTTTTGTAATTTAAAATAATGTATGTTTTAAAGGGTTAGTTCACCCAAACATGAAAATTCTGTCATTAATTACTCACCCACATTATGTTTCAAACCCGTAAGAGCTTCTTTCATCTTCAGAACACAAATTAAGATACTTTTGATGAAATCCAAGAGCTTTCTGACCCTGCACAAACAGCAACACAACTGACACATTCAAGGCCCAGAAAGGTAGTAAGAAAAATGGGATTGCAATGACATGAGGGTAATTAATGACAGAATTTTATGGGTGAACTAACTCTTTAAATCATAATTTAACAAATCATAGTTAGGCCTTTGTTTGCTTAATTTTACAAGTGAAGTATCAAAGAGATACTAATCTTCTAAATAGACTAATGGAAGACTTCTTGGCCAATCAGATTAAAGGACAGGAATTAAATGCCCATGATAACTATAACCATAAAGTTCTGAAAATTATGTATTTTGTTGTTCTGACAGATGATGAGTTGTTTCACAGGTCTTTTAATACCATGTATAAAATTCCTAAGTCTCAACAAGTTTAAACCTATACTAGAATTCTGTGATTTAACACCTGTCTTTTGCTTTGTGCTGATCGCGACAACCCCGAAACTAATTAACATAGCCCTCTCTGGGTTGAGGATGGATTTCTTCTGCTTTAGCTAATGGTCTTTTAATGTGTCCATTGTCAGACAAAGTCAATATAAATTTAGTTTATTATTCCCCTAATAAATACGCTCTGATCTTCTCACTGTGCTGATCCCGTTTGGAGCCCTATTGAAGTGTGGGGAATGTGTGTTGTCTGCAGACTGATGTTCCCGTTGAGAGGAATGCGGGAACATCAGGAAGCATGGTACTACCAGCTAATCGTTTTTTAACAGCTTGCTTTGTTTATAACTGCAGGGTTGGGAGACATAAACGATTTGCAATATGTGAAAGAATTATTCTTAACTAAAAATACTGCATTTTTAGTATTCATGCTTTAATGGTCTCTACAGTGTTGAGATCATTACAGAGATCCCCCCCAAAGACGTATGTTTCAGAACTTTAAACTGCTTAAAAGCACAAATTAATTAGCCATTTAATTCCAAAGTTCATTAGCAGAACAGATGGAATGAATTCTGTAGGGCATATATAGACAAATGATCCATCCATAGATTACCAGGCTGTTTCAGCAGCAGTCTATAGAAATTCTGTACATGCTGCTGAATAACACCAATAATAAGATATAATAAGAGTTATTTTTCAAATATTTTCGAACCCTGGACTACAAAACCAGTCATACGTTTTTTTTTAATGAAGATTTATACATCATTGAAAATTGGAATCTGGGGGTGCAAAAAAATAAAATGTTGAGAAAATCGCCTTTAAAGTTGTCCAAATTAAGTTCTTAGCAATGCATATTACTAATCAAAAAAATTAAAATTTGATATATTTACTTATGGTAGGAAATTTACAATATATCTTCATGGAACATGATCTTTACTTAATATCCTAATGATAAAAAAAAAAAATTAAAAAAATTAATAATTTTGACCCATACGTCAAATGTATTGTTGGCTACTGCTACAAATAATTAATCTTTTAGGGTTATTCTTGGTCGGCTGTAGCAATTTGTTAATTATTTTACACGTTTTAAGTTTCCTTTTAATGTTCAGTGGTTAAATGGTGAGTAGAACAATGTCACCTCATTGTACCCAGTTTTTGAAAATGTTTATTATTATGTTCATAGAGCAAATGTATTTGTTCATTTATTTATTTCAAAACGTCTATTATCAGGTTGCCTTTCAGTTTCACCAAACAGCAGCTTCTCACAATGTTTTGGAACAGAGCCCTTGAGATTGCTGCTGTGTGGCAATTTGATGTGTTAAATCCAAATGTAAGTTCACTAACTAAATGTATTCAAACAACAATATCCCACAGCTCCAGATCTGACAGGAACTGGAAAACACTGAAGCGATCTTTACATCTGTCGCAGTGTTATTGTAGCTCTACCGTGCAGAACACAGAGACAATAAACCTTGACTCTCTGCAACCTATTCAAACTGCTGACGAAATGTTTCAGCCAAATCCAGTCCAGCCCTGCTGCCAACAGTTTCCCATAAAAATCAGCTAATGAAAAAGCTGTTAAGATGGTTCCAATAGACATCTTCTTAAATAATAAAACCTGCATTTTCTCAGAGCCTAAATTAAACATTTCATTGCCACTTTTCAACAGAATTTTCTCCAGCCACGCGCTCCTGCAGTGCAATAGAGTGGGTGTGAGATTTCTGACGGTGTGAAGGTCAGTGGCAGTTTAATAGAGCATAATGCACATTTGGTAAGTGAATTATCAGTACTGTGCCATAAATCACTAGAATAAATCAGTCAGGGATCCCAGGGAGTCATTTCACTAATGCATGTCAAACAGTCAGAATGACCTCTGACCTTTATAAAGCTTGGTACTTGTTTGAGCAAAGGTCAGATATTCTATTTCCAAGGGGTCATTTGGCAGCCAGGTGACTGCCATTAGCTTCTGGCTTCAGGTTTTATAGACCTCCTAGGTTGTGGGTAATATAGAGTGCAAAAGTGACTTTTCAAATGGTCAAAAGTGGTCTTGAATCAAATTTTTAACATTCATCTCCATTAACACTTATAAATGATGTAATTTAATCAGTATTATGTAACTATTGACTATTAATCATTAACCTTATGTATAAAATACCATTTATTTGAGATATAATTTCACTGAACAGGAATTTAATCAATTACATGTGCCACAAATTCAGAATGATTCAGAGTTATGAACAGTTGTATATATTATATTATGAACAGTAAAAGTTGTATATATTATCATTAACACTCAATGAGAAAATAAATGTAATTTAAATTTCCAAACTCAACTATTCCATTCTGGAGATTTTAGGGTAGTGACTGATTAAAAAAGGTTTATCGTGTTGTGTTTGGGGTTGATCAGATATCTGAGCGCTCTGCACGTTTGTGCATCAGTCTCTGTACAACCAGGATGACAAGAGAAAATGAACAATGCTGCATCAAACCGCAGACAGAGATACAATCAGAGCTCTGGGATTCTTTGTTACCGTTGTGATATTTGCAGATTGTTTTCTTGTGCAGCTTTGTGCAACACTTCAACACCTTCCACACAAGTGTCACAGAGGATGCTGAGAAACTTGTTTTCACACACTCAAGAGTTGTGATGTGAGCCAGTGTTTATGCAGTCTTATCGTTGTGTTAGTAAATGTGAGAACGGTTCCTCATCCTTATCTTTCTAGCTTCCATGGGATTGATTTGGATGGAAGAGAACTAGCTTTTTAAATAAAATCTCTAAAGGAATTCACATGCATTTGGCTTGTTGACAAACTACTCAAATTAATTTGATCAATTCCATTATTAAATTTTTTTATTTTTATTTATTGTTATAAATATGTATACCACTTATCAAATATCCAAATTTGCGACTGGCCTTGTGCTTATCTTGCTTCCACTGATACATAAGATCACAGTGTTGGTTAAAATGATGATTAGATGTAAAATAAATGCCTAAATAAAAACATTAACGCTCGAATCTGTTCCAGTCATGCAACCTGTTTCTTAAAATACATTACCATTCAAAGGTTTGGAGTCTATGATTTATTCTAATGATTTATTTATTTTTATTTTTTTGTATGACTTTGAAAGAAGTTTATTATGCTTATCAAGACTGTATTTGTTTGATTAAGAATATAGTAAAATAGGATTATTGTGAAATATTATTATGATTTAAAATAACTTTTGTATTTTAACCCTTTAAGGGTCTGAGGGTGTTTTGGGGCCCTAGAGAAGTTTTGACATGCCCTGACATTTGTGCTTTTTTCAGTATCTTAAAAACATATTAATGGCTAAAGTCTGATTACATTGTAATCAGCACAAACTGGGCTACAATAATATGCAAGCAACATTATTTGAAGTTCTTTTTGGCATTATCAGAAAAACTGCCACAAATCACGCCAGTGTGTTTTTCGACCCCAGAGGGTTAATACTTTAAAAGGAAATTTATGCCTGTTATGCAAAGCTGAATTTTTAGCATCAACTTCTCCAGTCTTCAGTGTCACTGTCAGGCGTCATGTGCGGGAAGGAGGAGTAGGGACAAGGAAATCATACAAAATGTGCTTAGACAAAGTAATCCAAACGGGAACAGGAACAAACTGGAACACCCGGGAAGACACAATCCAACACGACATAAACTAACATAAGGTAACATAAAGCGACATTAATGACATTAAGAATGGACGATGAACAAGGAACAGAACCAAACTTATATAGGACAGCTAATGAGACAAGGACAGGTGTAGGTGATTAACTAATGACGTCATAACAAGGAACGGAACAGGAAAGACCAAATAAGGATACAGGAGGGCAAAACTAACAAAACAGTCCATAGGGGTGTGACATTACTCCCCCTCCCGTAAGGCGCGGCTTGCGCCGTAACAAATACACCGGTGAGGGGGGGTGGGCGCCCTGGAGGCTCATGCAGGGCAGACACAGGAGGGAGAGGAGGTACACCTCCAGGGCAGATCGGGGAGTTCAGGGAGCCATGGCGGGTCAGGGAGCTCAGGGAGCCATGGCGGAGTACACAGTCCAGGATGCCATGGCGGGTCAGGGAGCTCGGGGAGCCATGGCCAAGTACACAGTCCAGGCGGCCATGGAGGATCAGGGAGCTCGGGAAGCCATGGCCGAGTACACAGTCCAAGCGGCCATGGCGGATCAGGGAGCTCAGGGGAGCCATGGCCGAGTACACAGTCCAAGCAGCCATGGCGGATCAGGAAGCTCGGGGAGCCATGGCCGAGTACACAGTCCAAGCGGCCATGGCGGATCAGGGAGCTCAGGGGCCATGGCCGAGTACACAGTCCAGGTGGCCATGGCGGGGCACACAGTTCATGAGGGTAGCCCCCCCCCCAAAAAATTTTCTTGGGGGAAATAAGGGTATTGTCAGCCCGGGAGGGTACAGGAGGACCGGGCTTAGGAGGCGCTGGCACAGGAGGGTGCTCTGGAGGCGCTGGCACAGGAGGGCGCTCTGGGCGCTGGCTCTGGAGGGCGCTTGGGTGGCACGGGCTCTGGAGGGCGCTCGGGCAGCGCGGGCTCTGGAGGGCGCTCGGGTGGTGCAGGCTCTGGAGGGCGCTCGGGACGATCTGGCTCTGGATGGCGCTCTGGCCGCTCGGGCTCTGGACGCTCGGGCTCTGGAGGACTGGACGGGACCAGTGGAGACGTGGGAGAGCTGGACGGAAACAGCGGAGACAAAAGAGAGAGCCCAGTGAAATCCCCACCCATAGGGATCATCAGGTCCATAATGTCCTTCTGGCACATGTGGCTTGCCATATTAAAGTCCTGCGGCTAAGAGCGCGTAGCAGAGGTAGGCGGACTTGAGCACAGGGCAGCGGCCGGAGTCCGTGAGCAGGCCATGGCCGGAGTCCGTGTGCGGGTTCTGGCCTGAGGATGAGGGAGGAGCTCATTGGAGCAGCAGGTGGAGGACGCTGGCTGGTGGTGAGCTGAAGCGTCTGCGTGTTTTCGAATGGGGGGAAGATTAGAATCCTCCACATCGACATAGAAGTTGGAGTGACAGAGAGCAAGGATATATTTAATGAATTCCGCTTTGGGTCTGCGGCAATCGTCAGGAGTCACGGAGCAAAACAACTGGTCATCTTTTAGCCCCATCTGAAAACACGTGTTAATCATCAAGTCGCTCCAACTCACCAGATGTAACACGCTCAAAAATTCCTCCACATACTGCTCCAAAGGCCTGTCTGCCTGCTGGATGTTTAGGAGGAAATCCTCAGCCCAGAAAATTTTTGGTTAAGGTCCGTTCTTCTGTCAGGCGTCGTGTGCGGGAAGGAGGAGTAGGGACGAGGAAATCATACAAAACGTGCTTTAATAAAAAATAATCCAAACGGGAACAGAACCAAACTTATATAGGACAGCTAATGAGACAAGGACAGGTGTAGGTGATTAACTAATGACGTCATAACAAGAAACGGAACAGGAAAGACCAAATAAGGATACAGGAGGGCAAAACCAACAAAACAGTCCACAAGGGTGTGACAGTCACCTGATGCTTCAAAAATAATCCTAATATGTTAATTTTAATAATTTGTGTAACATTATAAATGTATTTACTATCACTTTTGACCAATTTAATGCACCACTGCTAAATAGAAGTATTAATTTCTGTCAAAATGTTAATGACACCATATTTTTGAATGGTATGGTGTAAATATTCCATGTTTTCTCCCAATTAATACTGTACATCAAGGTCAGAAATGCACTTTTCCATTAAGGGGCAATATATGCCCCCTGAAATTGATTCCCAGGGTCATTTTTTACATTTGTGAGGACAATTTTTATAATCAGTATAATATTATTATAAAAACCATATTGTTGCCTTAGAATTATAAGGCATATCTGACATTTTTGTCAAAATTTAGTTATTCACATATTCTTATTTGGTGACACTTACTTTAATCAATATTTTAAACTGTTCCCATTAACAATAGACTGTTTAAAATTGTATCTAAATTATACATGTAAAAAACAGGAGCTCATAGGGCTGCAATATTATGACAAAAACATTATTATTTATTAAATTATTGCTCTTTATATTTTAATAATGATTATAAATATCGATATAAAAAATAAAATGTTATCGTTTCATTTTGGGCACATGGCGTCACATTCTGGCTTCACAGACAAACATGTCGGATCATGACATTAGCCCAGTCTAACACAATTTATGCAAAAAATCCTGTTATAATCACTGAAGATATTACAAAAATTATTCATTTACATTGTATCTGCACTGTGTTGTTTATGATAAGGGGATTTGCGAGCGTGTGCACTCATTACCAGCGCTGGCATATTCAGCACTGACTAATCAATGTGTCTCTGATTGGCCAATGCATTCCTAAATTCAACAGAAACGCATTTGACTGGTTATAAGGCTCAACGCTGCAATAAAAAAAACAAAAAAAAAAACACGTAAAACATTGTTTATTTATAGTTTATTATGCATTGTTTAATTGTGCAGGGGCATTTTTTTTTACCACTTTGTCTTGAATTTATGGGCCATTTTAGTTCATTTTGATGGCATTTTTGCCTCAAAGCCCTTGTTAATTTCTGACCCTGCTGTACATGAACATAAAATGCACTAAAACTGCATTTGAAATAATTAGAGATGTAGTATAGCGACAAGACACTACCATCACTGCTTGAAATGTCATGTCAAGTACCCATTTTCTGTTAAAATAACTTATTAGCAGTCTGAGCTTCGGCCCTGGCCTCATGAATATTAATATTACCACCCCGACATGCAAACAAAGTAATGTTTGTTCTTGCCTGATGAATAATTTACTTGGTCTCAGAAGTGGTCACAGGTGTTCTCAAATGCGAAAGAAAAACTTTTTTAAATCATGGCTTAAACCTGGGGGTCAGGCTGTACCTGTTTTGTCCTGAGGTGCAATCCTTTGTGTAAAAGCATAAAACTCTATTATATAATCTCATGCTGATATCATCTCAGCAGCCATTCTACAAAAGCACCCCGGCTCAAAATATGACGTATAATGTCACGATAATATAAAAGTATGCTTAATCTCAAACGTGGGTTGACATGAGTGATTTCATACTCTAAGTCTGCATGGATTGTGTGGGTCAAATTTAACATTGTGGTGTTCAAATGTAGAAGGTTTTCAGCTTTATGGTCTGTAATACTGTACTCTTGGTCTCAGTCATCTCAGTCATGGATATATGAAGGTCACAGGAATTGTGAGATGGCTGTGAGTGGGTGGAGAAATCCACACATAGGTTGTACGTGATATTAGAGAAACCTTGGAAGGATTTCTCATTCATGCTGTTTCTGCAGCCATTAGGAGGCTGTTTCAAAAACATCAGCTGCTATTGAGATGTATGGCAATGCTTAAAGAGCCCTCTCAGGTTTTATAGGCATCCTCACTGCATACGGCTGACACAGGGTGTTTGGGTATGAAACACATTGTTTCTGCTCATGTAGACAGAATGACTTCATCAGTACAGGCAAAGCTGTCCAGTCCTGAGTGGAAATGTTTTCAGAGCGAAAGGCTCATTTAGCAGAACAGAGGGAGGCCGTGACATCAGCAGACTGAGACAAAAATATCTGGCAGCTGTGAAAGGCTTGGTGCCTGAATCGCACTTTTCACAGCAGTTTCGATCAAATCCGCAGGCAGATACACATACACTCGAGTAGATCCTCATTTAAGATGTGAATTTCATCTTTTGTTCACTTAAAGTGGCATTTAAACAATCATTAAAAAAATGTATTACATATTTATATACAAATACATAATTTTCACCCGTAATATATTTTTAAGCACCTGCTCTTTTCCAGTTTTTTTCCTAATTATTAATGCAGTTTTATTATGGCCAGAGCTGATGCTGTCATTGCTAAGGACACAGTAAATCTTATTTCCCGTTATAGGAGGCCACAGATTAATTTCTCAGTAATAATATCTAAACGGCTGTTTAGTCAGCATCCCATCCGAATGAATTTAGAGCCTGTGAAGATGATGATGATCGCTTCATTACCTCAACACATTGGTCAGTCTATTTCACGGCCGTGATTTTCATTAGCTAAGCAGACAGACTTTTTTCAACAGCAATGCTGCCTGGCTGAAATCTCTTGCTGAGTGTGTAAGCAATGAGTTACAAGCATTAAAAACACAAACTGTCTGGCCAAATATACAGTACAAGATGTAAATTAGATCCAGAAGAACTTGATGTTGTTTCTACAGCTTTTCCTCCTTCTGTTGTCATTGTTGTCTTTGTTGTAGTTTAGGAGATGTACAGTGGCTTCAGAACTATTTGGAAACTTGAAAATTGGCTGAAAATGTAATAAAAACAGTACTCACCCTCAGGCCATCCAAGATGGAGATGAGTTAAAATATGAGCCCTATATCCATGCAGTTGTCTTGTCTGAATCTGGAGAAAAATGTGCACAGATCACACATTGTGTACACCGAAAACAGTGCTAAACAAATATGTTGGTGGATTTTGATGTGAAAGGACAACAGTGGACTAACTTGAAGGAAGTTTTATTATGGCATACGGACATGTATTTTGGTCAGAAGCGACGGTTTAAATATAAACCGCCTCAATAATGGATTTGTTTCATGCAAACATACAGCTTTTTACTGCTCAAGATGTTAACTGATGGATTGGAGTCATGTGGATTACTTGTGATGTTTTTATCAGCTGTTTGGAATCTCAGTCTGACGGCACCCATTTACTGCAGGGGTTCCATTGGTGAGCAAGTGATGTAATGCTTTCTCCAAAATTCTGCAAATCCGTTCTAATGAACAAAAAACTCATCTACATTCTGGATAACCTGAGGGTGAGTACATTTTAATCAAATTTTAACATTTTGATGAACTACTCCTTTAAACTCTACTTGTGAAAATGTGAAAAGTCAGTTTGAACAGTGAGATTTTTATATATTTTTTAAAGAAGTCTCTTCTGCTCACCAAGCCTGCATTTATTTGATCCAAAAAACAGCAAAAGCAGTAATATTGTGAAATATTTTTACTATTTAAAAAAATTCCTTTCTATTTGAATATATTTTAAAATGCAGTTTATTCCTATGATCAAAGCTAAATTTTCAGCATCATTACTCCAGTCTTCAGTGTCACATGATCCTTCTGATAATCATTCTAATATGCTGATTTGCTGTTCAAGAAACATGTATTATTATTATTATTATCAATATTTAAAACAGTTGAGTACATTTTTTTCAGGATTCTTAGATGAACATAAAAATCCAAAGATCAGCATTTATCTGAAATAAAAAGCTTTTGAAACATTACACACTATACCATTCAAAAGCTTGGAGTAAGTATTTTATTTTATTTTATTTTATTTATTTTTTGGGAAAGAAATTATAGAAATCAATTCTTTTATTTAGCAAGGATGTTTTAAATTTATCAAAAGTGATGATAAAGACATTTATAATGTTACAAAAGAGTTCTATTTCAGATAAATGCCATTTCTATTCATCAAAGAAACCTGAAAAAATCTACTCAGCTGTTTTCAACATAACAATAATAATACATGTTTTTTGAGCAGCAAATCAGAATATTAGAATGATTTTTGAAAGATCTGGAGTAACAATGCTAAAAATTCAGCTTTGAAATCACAGGAATAAATGACATTTTAAAATATATTACAACAGAAAACACTTATTTTAAATAGTAAAAATATTTTACAGTTTTACAGTTTTGCTGTACTTTGGATCAAATACATACAGGCTTGATGAGCAGAAGATACTTCTTTAAAAACATAAAAAAAATCTTACTGTTCAAAACCTTTTGACTGGTAATGTATTTATGAAATCAAAATGGAAAAAATTAAAACCCACCAAAGTTTTCAAAACATTGCTATTATCTTAACCAACCTAGCCCACTTACTCACTGTCCCTCCCTCCCCCCACCATCTCAAACGTCTGTATCCCCCGGGTTCCGTTTATATTAGAACTTGTTCTCATTACATTAAAACGATAATCATGTATTCGATGTAATTCTCTTCTGCCTCTGCGCACACAAAAGCAGCTGCTCCAAATAAGCTCAATGCTACTGGATGAACGCCAGACTGCTGTCCAAAGTGTCCAGGCGCGCTGAGGTTGACTGGAGCTGTCCGCGGTGCTGAACCTCCACCGCGCAATCCGCTTATAACAGTCCGTGAGTAGAGCTCTCTCTGCGTTACAGCCGGTGCTCTGCGCGATTCCCCGGGAACGACGCGCGTAACCCATATCCTTACGGACGTTTTATTTGACATTCGAGTGATTCTCACTGCATTGTTTAACACAAGGACAAATTGTAGTGTGTTCTGAGGAGTCGTTTCAGTATGTGCGTAAGGATCGAGCTCCAAACGAACCGGCTCTTTCTGCTGCTCATTCTGAGTCTTTCAGTGATTTACACGCGGTGTCAAGGTGAGTATTTATTTTTAACTACTTAAATCTACTAATGCAGCAGTATGTAATAGAGTTAAATAGCCTGTTCATCTTGGGCATAATGACTAACTGGGATCTGGGGCTTTACTGGTAAAGGATTTTTCCACAAACACACATGCCATTTACGTACAATAACACATTACGAATATACTGAGACAGTTTACAATATATTTAGAGTTGATGTGCTCTGCTTTAACAGAAATATCGCAGGACTGCATGAAGCTGTCATGCATAAACTTCATCTGTAAAGTGTTGCGAGAAAGTAAGGGGCCGTTAACATTGAAGCGATATTGCGTTAAAAACAGACGCAGAGCTACAAAATGGGGTCTCATATCGCGTTTTCAAATTTAACCTATGCGACACATATCGTGTCTGTCCTGCAATTAATAACTTGAAAAATAAGTATGTAATTTTTTTAAAGCAAAAGATACAGGTTTCAGCAACCACAAAAGTTACAAGTGTGACTTAGCAGCACTTTTTTTAAGATAGACGCTGGCGAAATGAAGTCGCGTTAATCTGTGTTGGTAACCATAGAAACAGTACGCTTCACTACGACGCGACGGTAGTGCTGTACGGAATGTTAACAAAACACGACGAGAACTTACAGCTTTTATCACTACATATACATTAAAAAAGTCTTTTAGATAATTGACGCCGGTAGCTATCAATCTGTGTTGCTCGAGAGAGAGGAAACGTATCATTTTGCGTTTCGAAAATGAGATATTATAGCCTATGGAATCAGTAGCCCCAATTTGAACAGTTGCACAAGTCAAATATCGGCGAAGTGTTACAATGGGACAAGAGTTATTGTGCTGTGAGTCTCAGCTGCACAAGATAATGACACTAATCCTGAAGATCAGATTACCACCGTCCCGAACAGAGCAGTTTATGAAACTCGCAGAGTTGTGTTGTTTTTACCAGTTCAATAACAGACTCTATCTCAGCCTGTTCAGGTGATTTTAACAGTTACTGATAGACTGCAGATGGCAGCGTTTTGTTTTTTTTTATAATAAAGCTGCTTCATAAATCAGTGCATTGTTGCTGTTCATATTTCATTTAGTGACACATATGTTTGGCGGCCATATGTTGTGTTCGGATAATGAGATGCAACCCTCCTGTATTATCCTGTAGGCTCATGTTTGCTTTATAAGTGCAAATCTGCTTTTTTAAGGTCTTATTTCAATGAGAGAGCTGAAATTGCGCAAATGAACTTTAACATTAATAAAAGATGCACCCTTTTAAATAATAAATTATAATTTATGCAAGCTTTTAAAAATGACCGAATGGCAGCAAAGTGATGGTATTTCAGGATAAACATAATAGGGCTGTTAATAGCATAGTCTAAGTACTAAAATTAATTGATAGAAAAATAATATCACTGGCTTTCTATTTCTATTCGCTCTGTTTGTAAATCTTCTAAAAATCTTGATAAATCTTGATAAACCTTGTTGCACATTTTAGTATTCATCACATTCATTTGGCTGTAAGCAAGAACTGTGAGGTATTACTAAACTGTGCATGTTTTTCTGCATTGCATATCCATATTGCATATACTGTACCTGCATAGATTCCTCCATCAGTGGTTGCTTTGTTATGATTCCAAATTATAAAATGAGGTTTTAAAGGTGCATTTTAGATGGTAGATACAGTTAATGTCACTGTATGATGACTTTTTGAGCTCTGAATGAAAGTTTTATAAGAAGCATTTGAGTGGCAGAGTCTTTTAGGCAGCCAGAGGGAATTTATTTCTATTTTATGCAGAAGTATGTGAAGTCATTTCGAAGCGTGAGCTAGGTCTTTCAGAAGGTCTATTTCTGAATTCATTTTGCCGTAGCTGTCTTATCAGATCCTTTCATAATTCTGTGCGAGATTCATCCTCTCGTATTCTGGCTATTCAAAAACAGAAGCATGGAAACAGTCTGATGGTTTCAATTTCTGCCTTTCATACGTCTGATTTCAAGGGAGGGTTTGAAAATGTTCAACACCTGTTTTTTGGATTGCCGGTGATTAGCTTGATCAAGGGCTATTCAGAAGCTGCTAGTTGACATAATTAGTCTGGCGCTTTGTCAGTTTATGGCTTGTAAATGAGAGTCATTATGGCAGAATGCTCTCTAATATCCTCATGCTGTCTGAACTCTGCAGGTGGGGCCGAGTTGCCAACCGTCCCTCCGCTGTCTCTTGGTGAAAACTAAAAAATCTGAGAGTTTTGGGAGAACTTCCGAGAGAACTTTTTCTCTGGTGATGGTTTATGTACTTACATGTGTTTCTAGTTTACACAAAAAAGACAGAGGAACCAAAGGTCTAAATATACCAGTCACACCATGTTCCTTGGATCAAAATCGTGGCTGATATCACTTCTAGTTTATTTATCAAATAGAAATAGGAGGGTAAAAACAGCATTATATTAAATTTAGCATTATATCACTTCCTCATCAATAGATCCTCTGCAGTGAATGGGTGCCGTCAGAATGAGAGTCCAAACAGTTGATAAAAACATCACAGTAATCCACATGACTGCAAGTAAGGTTCTGTAAGGTGAAAAACTGCACATTTGTTTCGCTTCATAATCCATCCAGTGAAAAGTCATCTCAACTGAATGAGGAGAGAAATATGCACAGATCAAGCACTGTTTACAAGTGAAAAAAGTCCAGTTTTAAACAAATATGTCATTGGATTTTGTTGGAGAGGACAACAGGGAATGGACTTTTTCGCTGGAGGAAATGTTATTATGGATTATAAGTTAAAACTGTTAAAGGTGGATTTGTTTATTACGAACATGTAATTTTTTACAAAAGATTTACATTTTACAAGACATCAGTTTATGGCCTAGAGTCGTTTGGATTACTGTGATCGACTGTTTGGACTGTCATTCTGACGGCACCCATTCACCGCATACAAACTGGTGAGCAAGACACTTAATGCTGAATTTCTCCAAATCTGTTTTGATAAAGAAACTTAAAGGATTACTTAACTTCCAGAATACAAATTTTCTGATAATTTACTCACCCTTATTTTATTCAAAATGTTCATGGCTTTCTTTCTTCAGTCGAAAAGAAGTTAAGGTTTTTGAGGAAAACATCAATTTGAGGAAGACTTCAATGGTGATTGTAGTTTCAATGCAGCTTCAAAGGGCTCTACATGATCCCAGCCAAGGAATAAGGGTCTTATCTAGAAAAACGATTAGTTATTTTCTAAAAAAAATAAATAAGTAAATTTATATACTTTTTAACCACAAACGATTGTCTTGCACTAGCTCTATGACTTCACCCATTACGTAATCACGTTGGAAAGGTCATGCATGGTTAGTTCTTCGTCTGTGTACTTTGGTTCAAAAAAGTAGGGTAGGGCGAAAAACTCCATCTCAATTTCTCCTCCAACGTCAAACTCATCCGACATCGTAGTTTCACCTTTTTTTGTAAAGGATGTTTGACTTTCTTTGCACCTTTGCTTTGTAAACACTAGTTTCCGCCTACGTCACACATATACGATTACGTAATGCGTGAGGTCGAGCTAGTGCAAGACAAGCATTTGTGGTTAAAAACTATATAAATGTTTTTGGAAAATAACCAATCATGTCATTAGATTAGACCCTTTTTCCTAAACTATAATCATTTAGAGCCCTTCAACCCACTGATCCCCATTTAAGTTCACTAAATGGAGAAAAATTCTGGAATGTTTTCTTCAAAAAACTTAATTACTTTCCAACTGAAGAAAGAAAGACATAAACATCTTGGATGACATGGGGGTTATCAGGAAATTTAAATTTTGGAAGTTAAATAATCCTTTAACTACATTTTGGATGGCCTGAGAGTGACAGCAGATTTTCAGCAGATTTTCATTTTGGCGTGATCTATTCCTTGAAGTTGTTTGCACTGCATTGTGACATACAGCTTTGACACAAAAGCAATAGCAGGCTCATCTGAGGTGGTCTTTTCTTCTGAAGAAAGACAACAGATCAAGACAGACAGCATATTACGTCTGGAACCATTTATTGTAGCTCTTTATCTGTTTGTGACCATGTAAACCCCTTAAAGTCTGGCAAACACATTTCCTTTAGTGTCAAAATGGCATTTAAAACACTTTATTTATTCAGCACGCTGTGATGGTTCATGTATTGATTTCAAGTGTTTTCATTTCAGCCCAAAGGGCGGCGACATCGACTTCCCGGGCATCAATACCCACTGATCCTTTTTAAAAAGCGTAAGGCTAAGGCTTCTGAGGCTCTTTACATGCCAGGCACCTGCAGCCACACAACCATAAAATTGGTATATTTAAGAGGAAGATTAAAAGTTGACATTTTGACTTTTAAAATGCCACAAGTCCGCTGGCCTTCTAATCCCCCTCTTGTTATGTGTGACATTTCATTATTTAGTAACCTGATGGTTTCCTTGGCCTCTGATTCAGATTGCAGAACAGGGTATGTTTTAACGCAAGCTGACACTAAATAAGGATTTTTTTTTAATGAAGGTTAAAAATGGACTGTTCTGCTTTAACTCTCTTCATAAAAGGAAGCAGAAGTACTGCATTTTTTAAATGCTTGTTTTTTATTTTCCCCTTTTTATTTGAAGAACTGTATCTCTATAAAGTTGGTGTTTAGTTAAAACAGAAAAAACAAGCTTATTTAGCTATGAATAACAGCTGTGCTGTTTGATCTGTTGGCATATTTGTTTTACTTTTGTTGTCTGTCTTTTATATTTTATTTTATTTTATTTATGTTTCAAGTCACGACTCAGATAGACATCTCTAGAGTTTTTGAACATTTAATTGCATTTTGTGATATTACTGAGAGTTTTTTTTATTCTAAGTTGATATCTATGCTGTAATATTCTCTATATGAATTATCTGAGGTTTTCCGTTAATGCTGAGAGATGTTGTCTGATAACACGACTGCTCAGTGTCTTTAAATAAAGTGACAGGGAAAGGTGTCTGTAGATCCCTTGAGCTCATTTGTCAAATAAGAGGCTCTGTGTTTTGGCAGGGTCAGAGCAGAGGACGCTGGTCTCTAGAAGGCTCCAGGACAAACAGACTTTTCATGACGTCCTTCTGCTACAGCATTCAAGCGGCACTGTATCTGAAACGGCTGCTGCAATCGATGCCCAAAGCATCTGAATTCTGCATCAGAGACTGTCTGTCATGCTGTTATAAATGCACTGTTGATCTTCTTCAGTTTGACTCTTCTTCCTGCATTTTTCCTTTAGAGGAAGAAACACAGATAACTGATTGCATTTTTTCATTTTAAGTGCCTCAAACTTGAATTTCCTTCAGATCTGATGGCATGAAGCTTGCGAATTGGAAACTAAATCTTCTGAAGTGTTGTTCCAGGAGCCTGGGAATATGGAAACCAGCTGGACTGATAAAAACCATTGCAGCCTGACTGCTAGAGATTGCTCAAGCTGGCCAGTCAGGGTGGAACGTTTTAAAATAAATGTGAAATAATTTTTTTGTAAGAGTGTAAGAGTTTGTTTGTTAATGGTTTTTAAAGACATCTCTTCTGCTTAACAAGCCTGCATTTATTCGATCCAGTGCAGCAAAAACAGTAAAATTGTGAAATGTTTTTACAAGTTAAAATAACTGTTTTCTATTTGAATATATTTTAAAATTTAATTTATTCAAAGCTACATTTTCGGCACCATTACTCCAGTGTTGAGTGTCACATGATACTTCAGAAATCATTCTAATATGCTGTTCAGGAAAGATTTTTATTATTATCAATATTTAAAACAGTTGAGTACATTTTCAGGATTCTTTGATGAATAGAAAGATCCAAAGATCAGCATTTATCTGAAATAATAAATGCTAAAATAAAAAAAGCTTTTGTAACATTATGCACTATACCATTCAAAAGCTTGGAGTCAGTATTATAGTCAGGAAATTATAGAAATTAATGTTTTTATTTAGCAAGGATGCTTTAAATTGATCAAAAGTGATGATAAAGACATTTATAATGTCACTAAAGATTTCTATTTCAAATAAATGCTTTCCATTCATCAAAGAAACCTGAAAAATTATGCTCAGCTGTTTTCAACATAATAATAATAATAATAATAATAATTGTTTTTTTGAGCAGCAAATCAGAATATTAGAATGATTTCTGAAGGATCGCATTCCTGGAGTAATGATGCTAAAATTCTGCTTTGAAATCACAAGAATAAATGACATTTTAAAATATATTTAAATAGAAAACAGATATTTTAAATAATAAAAATATTTCAGAATTTTACTGTTTTTGCTGTATTTTGGATCAAATAAATGCAGGCTTGGTGAGCAGAAGAGACTTCTTTAAAAAACATTTAAAATCTTACTGTTCAAAAACTTTTGACTGGTAGTGTGTTTTACAATTTTTAAGACCATATAAAGAATTTTTAAACCTTTTGTTTAAATAGATTTTATAAATAATTTTCTATGACCGATTGCATTTTTTCCTCCTCAAACGCAAATGACTTTCAGATATGATGGCATGAAGCTTGCCAATGCTGTCAGATTTAAAAACTAGATCTTGTTTCGAGAAAGCACTTGCATTTTTGTGCGCAAAATGCATTACTCAGTCTGTAAACAAACTTGCTTTTGTACTATTTAGATGTGTAGATAAAGATGTGTGTGTCTGAGACTTTCAAGTCTTTTATGCTACTGATTATGCCACTGACTCTTTCTAGCCTCTTTAATTGGTTCAACACTCCCTTTGGCTCTGAAAGTTCTGACACTAAGCACAGTAAAAGAGGGAGCCATCTGAGATGTTCAGAGATGTCTGTGCTCAAAGTAATTACGCCCATTTAATTGCAGTAATTAGTCCAGTTAATGAGAAACTTGGCTAAAGCAGTGTGCAATTCAGATGTAGCTGCTGTTTGTGAGGTTGTTTGGGTGTTGTGCTGTTTACCTTCGTGGCGATTTGACAGGGTGACGAAGCCACGGTTGGACTTTAAAGCTCTTCCGTTGCTACGGGAGACGTACCTCTGGATCTGTCATGCCGACAGAGCTGTTCGCATCAGCCCGTCCCCATCATCCGAAACAGAGATGAAAAATCTGTGTTTTAGAGGAGAATAGTGAGCTCAGTACAAACGCATTCACACTATTTACTCAAATACAAACATTCATTTAGGCTGGCAATGCTTGGTGTCTTACTGCAAAACAGATAAAATTTCTTCCATGGTGAGTTTTGGACATGATTTTGAAACAATTAGAATAGAATTTTTGGAATTTTAGATTTTTTTTTGAGAGCGGACACAGCCATTTGTAAATTGTATGTGTCTGGCTTCCAGTCTCATCTGCGTTCAGCTATTTTTAGCTGTACAAAACAACTCATTTTGCTGCTTGATATTGCAAATTGGTGTATCTTACCATGTTATTTTAATGTATTATCTTAATTATGAGCACACTGGTTTGTAGTGCCAACAGTTTTATCGTTTACTGCACATTGTTAAACCCAAAAGATGCATTGAAGTGATATTTTGGCTTTGTCCACTGTGTGAATAGTTTTTTGTTTTCCTATTCACTGTACCATTTGATTTAGCTCTTGGTGCAAGCGAATCTTAAATACAGTATATTCACAAGAAATATGATCAGCGGTATGGCTGACAATCCGACTGACAGTTTGGAGTTCACACAGTTCATTCATTGCATAACTGCTCTAATACAAATGAGCTCAAATAGCTCGAGTGGCACCTGGTCTGTTCTTTCAGAAGGTGAATTGGTCATTAGAGGTGTAAGGCTCATGCATCAGGGACACCTACAGGGGACTGCGGTCCTGGTTCTCTTCAGACATTTTTTTCCAGGTCTGACTGATTATACACACAAGAGAAGCTGATGAGCGAACATAGCCAGAGTCAGCGCTGCCAATCACAGCTAGGGTTCCTCACACCACAGTGCCAGGAAAAAGACTCAGACAGACAAGAATACATACAGTAGATCTGTTCAACCCAGTGAGCGGTCTTGCTGTCTACTGTCTTTATAAGCTATATAGTAACTAAAATAGTCTAATTTGGAACACTCTTTGTGTGAAGCACAAAAGAGACTTAAAGGTTTATTAAAGGGACAATTCACCCAAAGATTAAAATTACCCCATGACTTACTCACCTTTAAGCCATCCTAGGTGTATCTGACTTTCTTCTTTCAGACGAATATAATCAGAGTAATATGAAAAAATGTCCTGGTTCATCCAAGGTTTATAATGGCAGTGAATGGCTGTTGAGATTTTGAAGTCCAATAAAGTGCATCCATCCATCATAAAAAGTACTCCACATGGTTTAAGGGGGTTAATAAAGGCCTTCTAAAGTGTATCAATGCATCTGTGTAAGACAAATACCCATATTTACAACTATATGAACCGTAATCTGTACACTGTAAAAAATGACAGTGAATTTAATGGATAAAAACGGTAAAATGCTACAGTAAAAACCTGTTAAATGGTTAACGGTAAGTTCCCCTACTATATACAGTGAAAAACTGCATTGGACATTGCATGTAATTTTACGGTAGTGAAAAAAAACATAACATTTACAGTAAATAACTGTCAATTGACATTCCTAGAAAATTTTGATATTTTGAAAAACAGTTTCTTCTTATTTTTTTCTTAACAGTTTTGTACATTAGGGTTGTAACAACATCTAATGTTGTTAAATTAATGTTTATTGCATTATTTCAGTTTCATGTGTGTTACCGTGATGGTGTTTAGTGTTTCCGTGAATGACACTGTGCACCCTCTGTATATGTTATTATTTAAAAGCTGCTTGTGATGGGTTTTGGTTCATCATGTGACTTTATAATCACCACCCGCTTTTGGTGTATTACAAAGGTACCAAACAGATTTCAGTACTTCAATAGGTTGGTACATTAACATTATATCAGTTAATAAAATTACAGTATTTAGATGTAAATTTAAGTTAAAACCGTAAAACTTAAAATGTTGCTAACATATTTTTTACGGTAAAATTCTGGCAACCACAGCTGCCGTTTTTTACCATGAATTTTACAGAATTTTTTTCCTGCACGCATTCGCAAGAGAGTGGCGTTCCGGCTGATGAGAGCACAAAGTACAAAATGAGGATTTGTAAAGAGGAGACTGGTTTCCTTTGCTGCAAACAAAACTTGGTTCTTGTGAGACTTGCATATTCTCACCAGAGCTTACATTATGTCATCCACTGGAATGTCACTCTCGTGAACGTAAGTACGACGGAAGCTATTATTAAGTTAACGGAAGCTAGATATTATGGTTTATAAAGTTTTAAATATGGATATTTTTAATAAATGCCCAGGACCTGATGGATTTACTGGGGAGTGGTATAGAGCATTCCAAAAGGAAATAATACCTATCTTGGTCCGTTCTTTCAACTGGGTCTTAAAGAATTCCTCCTGCAAATATCAAAGATACATTTACATTAAAATGGCATACAAAATCTTTTAAATATTTAGGTATCCAATTGACAAAAGACATAGAAAAAATACAAAAAAAGAATTTTCGTCCATTACCTCTAAAAATTAGAGAAGATCTAACCAGATGGAATTTAATTCCTTCTCTCAGTTTTAGCTCAAGGATCAAAGCAATTAAAATGAACATATTACCAAAATTTCTATATCTATTTCAATGTTTACCTGTAGAAATAACTGCAAAACAATTCATAGAATGGGATAAAATGTTTTCACGATTCATTTGGCAAGGAAAAAAGCCCAGAGTGCGTTTTAAAACTTTGCAATTGCCAAAGAATAAAGGAGGATGGGCTCTTCCTTCACTAAAAGATTATTATATAGCAGCACAAATTAAGACCGTGGTGAACTGGTGTGACCCACATTATCATGCTCCGTGGAAGGATATGGAAAGTTATATTTCAAAGAATATCCCTGTACAAACCATACTAACAGATAGCAAATTACGACAATATATAGAAATTATAGAAGACCCATGGACAAAACTTACTTTAAATATCTGGGCAACAGTGATAAAGGAATATAATTTGTTGGAATACAGTACAGTTTTGAAATGGGTTGCTTATGATTCAGACTTCACCCCAAACAGGTTGGATAACAGATTTAAATTGTGGGCAAAAAAGGGAATTACTTGTTTTTGCACCATTATTGAGAAAGGTGAAATTTTAAGCTTTCAACTACTAAAGGAAAAGTTTTTTCTAAAAAATCAGGACTTCTACAGATACCTCCAGGTTAGAAATTATTATGATCAAAAAATAAAAAGAAAACCTGAAGATAATTTGAATCCATTGATAGACCTGCTTAAGAGGGCATACACATCAGGTATTAGATATAATATTGTTTCTCAGATATACAAGAGTTTGGAAAATATGAAAACACACTCTACAATTTATATTAAGGAGAAATGGAGGACAGAATGTGGAATAAACTTTACTGATGAAGAGTGGTCCAATATATGGCAATTTCAATTGAAATCAACTAGTTCACTAAATTGGAAAGAATACTGTTGGAAAAACATTATTAGATATTTTAAAACACCAGTACAAACTGCCAAATACAGTAATATTTCTCCAAAATGTTGGCGAAATTGTGGATGTAATGAATCAAACCATTATCATATATTTTGGGAATGCCTACATATTCAAGAATACTGGAAAGAAATACAAGAGGCTCTTGAATATATCTTTAGAAGAGACATACCTCTAGAAAGCAAATTGCTGTATTTTGGCTGTGTATATCTAGATATAGTAACAGCAGATGATAAATACCTGATGGGTGTGCTTTTGGCAGCCAGCAAGAAAGCAATTACACGTAAATGGTTAAACCAAGAGAAACCAACTTTAGATAATTGGATAGATGTGACCACAGAGATTTATACGATGGAATAGGTCACATTTTTGGTCAATTTAAAGAAGAATTCATTCCTGGGAAAATGGAGGAAATGGGTTGAATATGTATCAGAAAGAAGGCCTGATTTTGTTGTTATAAATAAATAAAAGATATGTAGATATATAGTTATAATATATATATATATATATATATATATATATATATATATATATATATATATACATATATATGTACATTTGCAAATATGCATATAACCTGTCATCTGAGGTTATTCTGTATGGAATTGATTTAGGACACATGTTCTCACCCTGGAAGTATATAGTTTCTTTTTCTTTTTCTTTTCTTCAACGTTATTTCTCTTTGTAAAAAGGAAAACTGGTTACACTGTGAAACAGTTTAACGAAGGCTGAGTATAACTTATAGTTTAAACATATTGTGTAATTGTACACATCCACATATTGTAAAGATAATCTTTGGTTACACTGAGCATTGTATGTAACTTGAAATATGCTATATGATTGTTTATGATTGTACTTGAATATTCACAATAAATAAAAATAAAATATAAAAAAAATATATATATATGGATTTTTTTTAAACAAATGCATTGATTTGCTTCATAATGCCTTTATTAAACCCGTGGAGCTGTGTGGAGCACTTTTTATGATGGATGGATGCACTTTATTGGACTTCAAAATCTCAACAGCCATTCACTGCCATTATAAAGCGTGGAAGAGCCAGGACATTTTTTAATATATAACTCCAATTGTATTTGTCTGAAAGAAGAAAGTCATATACACCTAGGATGGCTTGAGGGTAAGTAAATCATGTGGTAACTTTCATTTTTTGAGTGAAATAAACATTGGAAAATTACTAAACACTAAAATTAAAACCAAAAACATACCAATAAAA
The DNA here is from genome assembly GCF_022985175.1 of Labeo rohita. Lineage (NCBI taxonomy): Eukaryota > Metazoa > Chordata > Actinopteri > Cypriniformes > Cyprinidae > Labeo > Labeo rohita. Next base: position 1,998,027 of record NC_066878.1, on the reverse strand, counting down.
GCTAATTCAAAGTATTTATAGGCAGCTCACTCGGTTGTGAAACAATGCTAAAGTAGCATGTAATCTGCTTATGTACTATACTCGTTGTTTAGTGGAAAGTGTAAGATCCAGGTCTCCTGCCTTGAATATCTTACACAACAAGGCCAAGGCAGCTTGCTTGCTTCTGCTCTCTGTGGTACTCAAAAGCTGAACAAGTGTTTTTTATGCTTGAAAGCATCTTTATTTCACTTGAGTCCACCTGAGCTTGAAAAAAACAAAGTGTTCTCGATTTTCCAAGTTCAGGGATTGTTGTGAGATATACTTTCTGAACACTGCACGCAGGTCAAGTCTAGACATTCAGATGTTTAGAGGTCTGTGGATGTTTGTGAAACAATCCATGGTGTTAAGAAGTCAGTTTCATACAGCGCACGTCCCGATGCTCTGTTGCCCCGCGCCAATGTGTTTTTTTCCAGTCAGAGGCAAGCAACATCTCTCACCCTGTTAAATATTCATATGCTTAAAAAAAATCCTCTGTGTTGACCCAGACAGACAGCCCGGGAAAAACCTGTATATTCATTACTCATCATTCATTGCATAAATTGAAAATATCCAGTGGGACGTATCTAAAAGTTGTTTCCATGGTAATTTGCTGGAGAAGCGGCACCCGGTGGGAGCTTCCAAATAAACCGTGCAAAACTTGAGAAGTTAACAAGACACAAGGGGAATACATTCTACACCATTACCATCACGCCTTTCTCTCTTTTCCTTTCTTTCTGCCAATCCATGACTTGCCGTCCCAGACGTTTCTCATAAAATTCCTTAGGATAAATAAGTAAGATTGTATGCAGTTTAAATAAGTTAATACTGCATTTTCAGATTTTTAATGCAGCACATTTTTACACAGGATTCTTTGATAAATAGGCAGTTCAACAGCATTTATAGAAAAACTCTTTTGTAACATTGTAAATATTGTTATTGACACTTTTGAGCAATTTAATGTGTCGTTGCAGAATAAAAGTTTTTTTTTTAACTCTAAACTTTTGAAAATATTAAGCAGCACAACTGTTTTCTACATAATAATGAAAAGACTGGAGTAATGACGCTGAAAATTCAGCTTTGCATCACAGTAATAAATTACTTTTTAAAATATATTCAAATAAATACCTATTTATTTTAAGTTATAATAATATTTCAAAATATTACTGTTTTACTTTATTTTTTATTAAGTCCTACTACTAACTAAAAATCATAATTATTCCAAACTTTTGACTGGCTGTATAATTACATAAAATTATACACCTATGTAGGCTTGTATTTCTACAAGGATATTAACTTCAGACATTTTCCTTCTCCATTTTATTCTCTGGGTTGATGGGAGACAGGCGGATATTGAGCAAAGGCTTCTGGGAGATTTCAGAGCATCTAATCAGCCCTCTCACTCTAAGTTTTTTGCAACCTTGACCTTTCCTCTGCAATAAAACCTGCCTGTCAATCACAGATGTCTATCAGGACTGTCGTCTCAGAAGAGAGATCCAGGCAAAATAAAAGAGAGCAGAATACCAGGATTTTCTTCATACATTGTATTTCATATCTGCAATGTAAATCCCAGCTCATCTGGAGTCTGGTTTTAGACTGACTGATTGAAAGGTCACAGAAACATTAATCTATAGGTGAATGTAAACTAATTCAGCTGACAGTGCTCGCAAAATATCAAAATCCCTAGCTCTTCAGACAGACATTCTTAAGATTTTGTTATCCCAAAGTGAATTTAACTTGCCAGAACAAAAAAAGATATCAGCTGAACTTCACTGTGGACAAATCATCATATTCAAAAACTTTACTGATTGTTTTTTTTTAGCAGGTTTTTATAGGCTGCTGTCCCTTTCAGTCCTCAGAAACGTGCAAATGATCAACTATGATCTGTCCCTACAAGCAAGTGAACAACGTGAAGGGATTCAAGATATTTAAGACAGCCCATTAGGCAGGGCAGCGATACATTTTAGTAGCCCGACTAAAAATACACAATAGCTCCGAGACGCCAAGCTAGCGATTCTAGCGGCTGCAGAAATAATTGAATTTCTAATCGTGATTACGATTACAGATGCCACAATTATGTAATCATTCAAAGGCACAATTACAAAAAAAAATAATAATCTACTTATATTATTCTGCTTTCTTAAGATGTGTGGGTGTGTGTGTGTGAGAGAGAGAGAGTGTGTATTTTTTTCTACAAAAAATCTTCAAGCTTTTTTTCCTCACATTTTTACTTTTTTTTATATTTAAAGAAGAAACTATATATAAAAAGTGGTAGAACACTTTTAGTTCAGTTGCTTCAAACAATGGTATAAATCTATTCAAATCATCATCCAATGTAAATTGTGATCATTGTAATTAATAAACGCAATTAAAATTTCAAGGGAATAATAGACAATTATGATTTTTGTCATAATCGTGCAGCTCTACTAGCGATTTTTTGAGTCCTGCAGCTATATGCATAAGTACAGAAAATATCAGAAAAATGATAGAAAACACTGTTTAGAATCACAGTGCACATTTCTGTCATCTCACTGACAGCCCATATACTATGGAAGCCCATTTCCACCACTGATTAAAAAATTAAAAAATGTTATTGCGACTTCTTATGTCACAATTCTGACCTTTCTTCTCAGAACTGCATGATACAAACTCGCAATTTTGACTTTTTTTCTCAGAATTGTAAGATATAAACTCGCAATTGCAAGTTGTAAAGTCAGAATTGCAGGATATATTCACAATTTTACATTAAAAATTTACAGATAATTTATTTACCCCCTTGTCATCCAAGATGTTCATGTCTTTCTTTCTTCAGTCGATAAGAAATTATGTTTCTTGAGGAAAACATTCCCAAATTTTTCTCCATATAGTGGATTTCAATGGTGCCCCCAAGTTTGAACTTCCAAAATGTAGTTTAAATGCAGCTTGAAATGGCTCTAAACGATCCCAGTCGAGGAAGAAAGGTCTTATCTAGCAAATCGATCGATCATTATTCGAAACAAATTGACAAATGATAGTGTGAACTCTGTTTTATTCCAATTCAATACGCTTAATACAGAAAAACTCTGTACATCTCATTTTCTCTTCCCAACTTCAAAATCGTTCTACATCGCTGCAGAAGTACCGATCCAGCGTTTACAAATTGAACATGCAGAGAAGATAAAACGCCCTTTATAAAACAAGGTAAAACAGTGGTGTAGGATGATTTTGACGTTGAAGAAGAAAACGAGACGGGAGTTTTTCGACGTACTGTAACTGTATTTACCTGGATTACACAGACTACGCATGCGCATCGCAGAGACGAGACGAGCGTTTGACGTTAAAAAATAAATAAACTGTCAATTTGTTAGGAAATGACCGATTGTTTCACTAGATAAAACCATTCTTCCTCGGTTGGGATCGTTTAGAGCCATTTCAAGCTGCATTTAAACTGCATTTTAAAAGTTCAAACTTGGGGGCAGCATTGAAGTCCACTATATGGAGAAAAATTTGGGAATGTTGTCCTCAAGAAACATAATTTCTTATGGACTGAAGAAACAAAGAAATGAACATCTTGGATGACAAGGGGGTGAGTAAATTATCTGTAAATTTTTGTTCTGGCAGTGGACTTTTCCTTTAATTTTTTTCTCAGTATTGCACAGTATGCGAGAAATGAAGTCAGAATTACAAGGTAGAAACTCACAATTCTTTATTTTCACTTCGTAACTCACAATTGCAAGTTTATAACAAGCAATTTTGAGGAAAAAAAGTCAGAATTGCGAGTTTATATCACAAAGTTCTGACTATAAAGTCACAATTCTTACTCTTTTTCTCAGAATTACATGATATAAACTCATAATTCTGACTTTATAACTCGCAATTGCGAGTTTATATCACAGTTCTTACTATAAAGTCAGTTCTTACTTTTTTTCTCAGAACTGCATGATATGAACTCACAATTGTGAGAAATAAAGTCCGTATCTCACAATTCTTACTTTTTTCGCATTTGTTTATAACTCACAATTGCGAGTTTATACCACTCAATTTTGACTTAATTTCTCATAATTGTGAGTTTACATCTTACATTTCTGAGAAAACAACTCGCAGCTGTGAGATTAAAAAGTCGCAATGTTTTATTCAGTGGCAGAAACAGGCTTTTATAATATACTGCTTATACTGTTAATTTACTCCAAGAAATAAAAAATGATGCAGGCAGAAATGAAAAGGCCTAGGCGAGCCCACAGATAAACCAACGTCTGTTTACTTTACGTCTGTTTGTTTGCTTTTATGCCTTGTGTTGCTGTCTCATCTCTTCTGTGGCTTTATTTTTTTCTGACAAGCTGTCATTTTCTCACAGGCTTTTGTTCTTTCAAATAGCATGAATTATGCTTTCTCTCTTTCTTTCATTCTCTCCCTCTCTCTATCCTGTCACTCTGATCAAGTGTTTTCTGAAGAGTTGGTGCAGAATGAAAGTGTCTTAGTGAGGCTGCCTGTGAGACTTCACAATCCTCAGAGTATTCACACATTCGTCTGTGTTTTAGAAAGATAAATAAAGATCTTCTCTGTAGCTCTTCTTTCCTCTTGTACAGAAAAAATATTGATCACAAGAAACCTTAAATTAATTTTACATCTCAGTGTAAAGATACCGAAGAATACATGAAACTGCACTGTAAATGAATGTACTGGGAAAAAGTGACAGTTTAAACAGGAAAGCAAAGAGACAGAAAGGTAAACAGGAAGAGAGAGATACAAAAAGAGAGAGGTGAATAACAAATCAAACCCTTATTTAGAGAGCGCAGACTATTTCTGATCTTATAACGATGTTTGTCTGGATTTACAGCAAGCCTCAGGAGACGGATGGCCAAATAAGATCATTATTATTTCCTTGGGCCTGTTTTCTCCCTCCTTCTGTGCAAACTGTCATGGGATAACCTCCTGAAAAATCGGCCTCACTAAACCTACAGGAGTCTGGAGCAGTTTGAAAACACTAGAGCTTTTCATCTCGGTGCATTTCCTTTTGATATCAAACATGCAGTGGTGCTGTATTAATCATAGAACTGGATTTGAACGGATGCGACGCTTAATTCAAACTCCGCTTAGATGAAATCCAGAGAGAGCAGGAATACCTCTGAATGCAGGGAAGGGTTTTGTTGTTTATCTCTTTGATGAAATCAGTTGTTTGTCTTCAATAAGCCCCAGAAGTTTGTTGTCTGTAGCTGTTTTTCAATTCTCAGGGCGCCTATGCAGTGTTCACTACTCCCTACACACTGAGCAGGGTATATTTGTAGAAGTTCACTTGATATGCCACAATATAACAAAGCTAAATAAGCTATAGAAGTACAAGAAGATGTAATTTCATATGTACAGTATGCATGTACCCTGTGTATTTTATTTCACTTGTCCTTTGTCATTCATCTCATGACATAATGACAGTGCAGACAGCAGTATCAGTAAGATTATGTTAATAACAAACTCTTGAAGCACCAGCCGTTTATTCTGAGGTCCACAAAATGGCTTATTTTGAACAGGTTTCATCAGGATGGAATTGCACTGACCTCTCCTCCATGTGGGTGGAAAGCTGTCTGAACGTCCACACTTTCATATATTCCCCAAGCTGCTAACAATTAAATCATGAGCTTTCAGGTATAACAGCAGTTTTTCCACCCAGCTAAGCCATGTGTCGGAGAAGAGCTGCTAATGTATGAGCTTGGTAAATGATACATGCTGTTCACTAACACCTACACAATTACACTTTACTTTGTTTGTCCTTGAGCTTTTGAAACTTTTGAAAAGTGTGTATATATATATATATATATATATATATATATACACACATACAAACACACACACACACTCACATTTACTGCCTTCATTTTTTAAATAGTTTGTGAAAAATATGCAGCAATAAATATTTTAAGCAATTTTATGCTACACTGTTACATTTTAAAAAATGTTTAGTGCATTAAATTCTATACTTAGCCTCAATATGTAGGCACAATATGAAAGAGGGTGCATATTCAAAACAAACAAAGAACCAAAGGCGTAGTTTGATGATGTGATTGAGCATGGGACCATGGGAGTTTCATCCCCAGAGCTGATGCAATTTGTTGGGGCAGAAATCATGTTCATGGATGACCTAATGTATTAAAGACTTAAGGTCACTGTAGTATGAAGCAGGGTGGGGCTGAAAGTCGTGGATGTGAAACGAGGACGCTGTAGCGATTGCTAAGGAAGGACGAGTGAGATACACGGCTCAAAAACAGCAGAGCTTTTATTATGCCACAGTCGAGCTGCTTTTTCTGGTCATGCATATGTGAGGTAAAACAGCACTGTTTTCGATCTGTTATAATGCTACTTTGTCAGCTATCTAATAAAATGCATAACATATTAAAGTGCCTTTGGAAACAGGAAAATCAAGGGTGTATGACGTCACTGGCAGACGATGCAGTGACATAAAATGGCTTATTTCTTTGGATTTAAACTTTCTTGGAAACATTCGGGATAATGTAAGTACTCAAGTCAGCAAAATACATAACACTGTTCTAATGGTTTTTGGATATTTTAATTTAAAAAATGTTACATACTGTTCTTTTAAAGGGACAAAAATGAAAATTACCCTATTACTCACCCTTAAGTCGTCCTGGGTGTATATGACTTTCTTCTTTCAGGCGAATACAATTGGAGTTATATTAAAAAATGTCCTGGCTCTTCTAAGCTTTATAATGGCAGTGAATGGGTGTTGATTTTTTAAAGTGCAATAACGTACATCCATCTATCATAAAAGATACTCCACACAGCTTCAGGGGGCAATAAAGGTCTCCTGAAGTAAACTGATGTGTTTGTGTATTATTTAGAACCACAGGGCTCAACAATAAGGAGTGCCAGATGGCCCGGGGCCAGCGTGAAAGACGCTCGGGACAGTTGACGAATCTGTCACCGGCTCGATCGGGCCACTGCTGCATCGGCACGAAGGTTTATCATTTGCACATGCCTTGTTCAATTAACATTTCAAGCGATCACATAGAGACGCGTCTCTGACAGACAGAGCCTACAGAAGTAACTTTGTAGCTTTAACAATGATTAATCTATATTTATACAGTGGTGTACAGATGCACCGATCGACCAGACATATTTCAAGTGATCTCTATTCCGAGCTTGCACACGAACTGCATGCAATAAATTTTCAAAATGTCATGTGTGTGGAAATATTATGAAATCTTTAAACATCCATTAACAGAGGCCAGAGATGCTGAAGATACTGTAGCAGGTAGAGCAAGATCACGGTACACAATGCGCAAAATATTGGGAATATTATTATTGAAATATAAATGCATTTCTGAGGGGAACTGCCTGTATTAAGAAATGTTTACATGGCTTTGTTTTTTCATTTGTATAATGCATTTAAAAATTGCGTTCATAAGCACAGCGCTGCTTTCTTTACAGCGGTAACCAAGGATCATTATTCCATGAGCGCCACCTGCTGGCATAGACTAAATTTGCGTTCATTCAGTCCGTCTGCTGTTTTTCCCTAAAGCATAATTTCATTGTAATAAATAATTTTTGAACAAACAAATAATGTTTGAACTTTATATTTGTTAGGTTTTGCTTATTTGGAAGCCCAAAGAGAGAACAAAACAAAACACCAGTCTCGAATTAGAAATTCAAAACGAGGATTTGTAAAGAAAAATGTAGGAGGATTTCGGTATAAGACAACTGGAGACTGGTTTTCATCTGCTGTAGCAAAAGTTGGTTCTTGTGAGTCTAGCATATTTTCACTGGAGCTTACGCTATGGCTACGTTCCACGTAATTGCTGCAACGCCGCTCTCTTGTGAACGTGCAGTTTACAGAAGCTAGGGATTATGGTTTATAAAGTTTTAAATATGGATATTTTTCTCACACAAATGCATCGATTCACTTCAGAGGGTCTTTATTAACCTCCTGGAACTGTGTGGAATTCTTTTTAGAATGGATGGATGCACTTTATTCTGGATCAGCCAGGAGAAGTTTTTTACTATAACTCCCACTGCATTCGTCTGAAAGAAGAAAGTCATATGCACCTAAGTATCCTAACTTTTGGAAGTCTGATAAAATGTGTAAAAAAAAAATGTTAAAAAGCGCAGTTGATGTTACTCCCAATTGGAAATGAAAGGTCAAGTTAAGTGCACTGCATTTGCTGTGCGTTTGGTTCATGCCTGTCCAAAATTCTGCCCTGGTGAACTTGATTTGATTTTGTCAGTTCAGTGGTTTGTTCTCATCTGCAAGGATCCATTTCGAAACTCAGGGTCGCTGTGTCCATCCTGGGACTGAAGCAACCACAAACGTTCCCTATCTTTTTAAGAACCGAGAGCTTCATCCATCAGTGTCAGCTGTAATATTGCGGTTCCTACTGATGTCCGTTGGGCAGGTAGGACCTTTGTTTTGGCCGTTTATGTTTTTAGACATGTTGACTTGCAGCATGCTGCACTCTGACACCTGCCTGCCAAAGCGAATAAAAGCAATTTCAGACTATTTAAACACCTCAGTGCTCTCTATGTCTCTTTGCGGGATTCTCACAGGTTTGAAAAAACATGCTGGGTACGTGAAAGACTTTAGCTGGCCTGATTGACATGCAAAGCAACCAACCACGATTTAGTAGTATTTGCTTGTACGTGCTGTTTAGGGGTGGAGTTGTGTGAAATAGACTATAATGCATGTTTCAGCTTGAGTCTAAGAAGAAGTTCAACATTATATGGGCTGTACTGTGCCCTTAAAGGTGGTATTTATTTGCAGAAGTGCACTGGGATTAGTCTTTCCATGTCACAGTCTATAAAAACACGGCTGAATTGCCTCTTTTAGAGATTAATGACTGTCTACAGCTTCAGGTTTAATCTGACTGCAAGGTTTGACATTGTGTGGCTTTGCGAAGCAGCTGTTTATTGCCACTGGAGTGATCTGATCACACTTCTATTACAGAAAGTGTCATCTTGATAAATGGGATTCACTCCGGAGTGACATGTGCTCTATGTGTTCTTAATAGGAGAGAGATTGTGAGGTCAGTGCTTGATTTACAGCTATTTTAAGACTTCAGATCTGTTTATTGTTTATTGGAAAGAGATTTCAGGATGAAGGATGAAAGGAGGACGTGCTTTTGAGCAGCCTGTGAGCCTCTAAACAATGTGAGGAAAGAATCCAGTTTATGCACCCAGATTTATTGTGTGATTTATGGTCTTGGAGAAACAAGAGCACGTAGCATTTTAATTGCACAGTCAGCAACAGATGCATTTGTGAACAAAAGTTTGAGTTGGTTGAATGTCACAGAATATTTGCTAGCTTTTGAATACTTGCTAGATTTCAACTTCTGGAAACAAAACTAGCTAATCTAATAAAGCTAAGCTAATAAAACATACAGATGTGTTTATTAAATATTTAATTACATTTAATTATACAAAGTTTTTTAATGTTCAATTTTTAGGCCTATCCAATGCCTTATTATATATTATATATTATATATTATATAAAGGTTATGTATATATAATCTTTAATATAAAAATATAAATTAAATATTATTTATATGTTCTTTGAAAAATGTTTAGTCATAATTTGTTATTTTAGTATTATTAGTATTAGTATCAGTTATATACTCTAATTAAAATTTTGAATTCATTTAGTTTTAATTTTAGTTTAAGTTTGAGTAGTTTTATGTTTTTGTTTAATGTTTTAACTTTTTAAAAATAATTTAAAAAAAAATGTAAAAATGTATTTCATTTCATTTTCATCATTTTAATACTTAAACTTATTTTAATTTGTTTTATTTAATTTATAAGTATATACAGTGTATTTTTAACACATTGAATATATTTTAAAATTTTCATTTTAGTTTTCATTTTAGTGTAAGTTTGAGTAATTTTGTTATGTTTTTGTTTAATGTTTTAAAATGTTTTTAAAAAATAATTTTAAAAAACTGTAAAAATGTATTTCATTTTAGTCATTTTAATACTTAAACTTATTTTATTTTAGTTTTATTGAATTTATAAGCATATACAGTATATTATTTTATATTCCATATATTTTCAGGGTTTTTTATTTTTTATTTTTTTATTTTATTTAGTTTTAATTTTAGTTTAAGATTAAGTAATTTTATATTTTTGTTTTATTTTATTTATTTAATTTATAAGTATATACAGTGTATTTTTAATACATGGAATATATTTTCAAATGTTTAGGTTTTTCATTTTATTTTTTATTTTAATGTAAGTTTTCATAATTTTGTTATGTTTTTGTTTAATGTTTCAAAATATTTTTTAAATAATTTTTAAAAATTTTAGAAATGTAATTCATTTTCGTCATTTTAATACTTAAACTTTTATTTCAGTTTTATTTAATTTATAAGCATATACAGTATATTTTTTACATATGCCATATATTTTCAGTTTTTTAAGTTTTCATTTTAGTGTAAGATTTAGTAATTTTGTTATGTTTTTTAATGTTTTAAAATATCTAAAAAAAATAATTTTAAAAAACTGTAAAAATGTATTTCATTTTCGTCATTTTAATACTTAAACTTATTTTAATTCAGTTTTAATTCATTTATAAGCATATACAGTAATTTTTTTATATAGGGTATATATTTTCAGTTTTTTATTTTATTTAGTTTTAAATTGTAAAAGTGTATTTAATTTTAGTTATTTTAATACTTAAACTTCTTTTATTTCAGTTTTATTTAATTTATAAGCACATACAGTTTATTTTTTATATATGTCATACATTTTCATTTTTTTTTTGTTCATGTTTTTAGCTTTATTTCAATTAACAAATGCTTTTTAATTGTTTTAGTTTGATTTAGTTTCCGTTAATGATGACAACACTGTCATAATTGACGACTATATTTTGAATGGCTTCAAAAAGATGTTGTAGTAAAAATATCTACCAGCACAGGCTAGCTTATGCTGCTGATAAAATGCTTGCTAAAATCAGTCTTAGCGAGCTGGTCTCCCAGCCTGGCCAAGCTAGTTTTCCACTACTCTAGTTTGACTCCAAACTGTGTATTTTCAATTCAGTTATTTATCAGTATTAACAGCACATGAACAGCATTTTTGTTTCTCTCCTTAGTGCTGGTTTAATGGACCAATTATAGCAATTTGTGACGACTGGATAAAGATTAAAACAAACACAAAGCAATAAAACAAAGAAACATCCTGAGATTTGACTGCACCCAATGGAGTTTTCAGCTTTCTGACCTTTTTTAGTACCCAACAACATTTTCCGCCAACAAAACAATTACAATCCACAACTGATTATCTTCATTCTGCCTTCCACCAGTGTTCACTGCCACCTTAGTACAGGCTGATCCAATAATAAAGCAAAGCTGTAACTCCCGCTGAGAGTTTGACTGTGTGCTGGTCTCCAAAAGCCGTCTCCAAATCTCTGCTCCGTTTAGGATTCATCTGCCATTTACAGTCTGTGTCAGTGATGTTCTTTTAATCTCTTACTGTCTTCACTGTGTCGCCAAGCTACATCCTGTTACAACACACTGTCATCTAGTTCCCTAATTAGGGAGTAAAAACACACTTGAGATCTCATGCTGTTTGAACGCAGAAATAACAGTAGGTCTCAGAGGTATCTGCTCTTCTGGGGTTCACAGTCTTCACAGAGCTTTATTTTGAGATGTATAGGATGTACTATGAAGGCAAAATAAACCTTGATGATTGTCTCTGGTTGTCACAAAACACTTTAAAAGGGGTAGTTCAGCTAAAAATGAAAATCTGTCATCATTTACTCGCCTTCGGTGTTGTTCCAAATCCATACAATTTTCTGTCTTCATGTAGAATGTTGAAAGGATTTTAAGATTTGAGAGAATGGAATCATGAGTTGGGACTGACATGAGGGTGAACAAATGATGACAAGCTTCATTTTTAGGCTGTCCCTTTAATGAGGACATCGGATGCCCATTTTCCACAAGTTGGTATATTTCTTTAGGTCTTCCTGAAATGTCTGCAAAATTTTTTTCACAAGTTCCTTGTTTGTCCTGAACAGTTAAACTGCCCACTGCTCTTCAGAAAAATCCTTCAGGTCCCATTAATTCTTTGTTTTTTCAGAATTTTTGTGTATTTAAACCCTTTCCAACAATGGCTGTATGATTTTGAGATCCATCTTTTCACATTGAGGACAACTGAGGGACTCATATGCAACTATTACAGAAGGTTTAAACGCTCACTGATCCTTAAGAAGGAAAAACTAGGCCTTAAGAGCAGGAAGTTGAAAACTTGTGAACAGAATGAAGATGTGTACATTTTTCTTATTTTGTCTAAATATCATTTTTTCATTTTCTATCAATTTTTTTCATTTAGTATTGCCCTGCAGAAGCTACAGAAGATGCATACATGTTTCCCAGTAGACAAAATAAGTTAAATTTACCCATTTAAGTTTTCATCCCTGGCTCGTAGTCATTGTGTTTTTTTCTAGAGCATCAGTGAGCATTTAAACCTTTTGTAATAGTTGCATATGAGTCCCTCAGTTGTCCTCAGTCTGAAAAGATGGATCTCAAAATCATACAGTCATATACACAAAAATGCTGGAAAACCAAAGAATTTGTGGGACCTGAAGAATTTTTCTGAAGAACAGCAGGCAGTTTAACTGTTCAGGACAAACAAGGGACTCATAAACAACTATCACTAAACAAACAAACAGCTGTGGATCGTTCAAGTAACAACACAGTATTAAGAATCAAGCGTATGTAAACTTTTGAACAGGGTCATATTTATAATCAACTATAATTTTCTCTTGTGGACAAAATGTCTTTACGTGAAATATCTTATTCAGGTCAGTACTAAATAAAAAAATAACATGTATTTTGTTTGATCCCACTTATTTTGGTAAAATAATTAACATTTTGCAGATTCTGCAAGGTATATATAAAATTTGACCTTAAAGGGATAGTTTCACCCAAAAATGAAAATTTGATGTTTATCTGCTTACCCCCAGGGCATCCAAGATGTAGGTGACTTTGTTTCTTCAGTAAAACACAAACGAAGATTTTTAACTCAAACCTGTGCAGTCAGTCAGTCATATAATGGCAGTCAACGGCTACCAAATCTTTGTGTATGGCGTATACACGAGTCGCAGGGTTTAATTTGGTTTTGTTTGTGTATAGTTTTGGCTATCAATGGCTACCAAATCTTTGAGATTAATAAAAACATACACAAACAAAACCAAATTAAACCCTGCGACTTGTGACGATACACTGATGTCCTAAGACATGAAACAATCGGTTTTTGTGAGAAACTGAACAGTATTTATATAATTTTTTTTACCTCTGATTCACCGCTATGTCCTACTGTCCTGAGCGCTTGCACAGCATGTGGCGCGTGACATGTGAACACGCTCTGGCATAGTATACACAAGCGCCAGAAGCGATCTGCGCTTAGATGTCACTTATACGTCACTCATCATCACGAGTCGCAGGGTTTAATTTGGTTTTGTTTGTGTATGGTTTTTTTACTTTCAAAGATTTGGTAGCCATTGACTGCCATTATATAACTGACTGCAACGGTTTGAGTTAAAAATCTTCGTTTGTGTTCTACTGAAGAAACAAAGTCACCTACATCTTGGATGCCCTGGGGGTAAGCAGATAAACATCAAATTTTCATTTTTGGGTGAACTATCCCTTTAAATGTATATCCAAACACCATGGTTGCTGTAATTTTGCATCCGATGTCCCTTTAAGATTGATTTAGCAAAGCTGCACAATTATAGGGACTTGTGTGTTATTCTATACATTAGCAGCTAAATTTTCCTCAAGCCAGACTGTGTTAAAGTCCCAGTGGAGAGCTGCTGTAATCCTGTAGGAATGATTATAAACAGACAGATGATCTGACAGCAGTTCATACAGCACCTTTCTCACACGTCTCAATAACGGAAGCACTTCCTGACAGATAAAACACAACTCCAGATGTTGTTTTCAGCACAGCAATGCTGCACAAGCAGTTTTTTTACTGGTAGCAGGAAAACAAAAGGATTTCCTTCACACCTCAGTGAAATATTACAAATATAAGAAAAGCAGAGATGCCAACTTGTGCAATAGTGGTGGAAATGTTCAGTTGCTTTTTTGCAGCCAAAACTTTAAAGAAACAGACTTTTAGGAATAAACCAGAGAAACATTCACTAGATTAAAAAGTGCGACAAAACTCTTATAATTTTTAATAAATAAATTACAACTAGACTTTCCAGCCAGTGTTCACCAAGCATTTTCACTATATGGAAAAGAACAGATTTGACATTTTGATAATAACTTTCATATTACACAGAAAAAAGGTCATTCAAGTTTTGAAAGACAGGGTAGGAAATGACAGAATTCTCAATTTATGATCTTTAGAAGGTACATTTTTTACCAATCATGCAACTTAATTATCAGAGAAAAAAATAATTTTCTTTGCAAATCTATGAGAGCGCATGCAATCTGAATGTTATGATGCATTTAAAAGTCAAAGAACGGTCAACAACTGTCTCTGACATTCTCGTAATGACTGTTTTTGATCAAACTGTATTATTTTTTTTTTTTTTATCAGACATGCTTTTAAGAATCTGTGTCTGAATGACATATTTGAATGACTCACTTCCTCTCAGTGGCAAATGAGGCCTGTCTTTCTGATTACAGTTTGTTTCTGATCATAAACATTTGTTGAGACTTTCATGCCTGAAGTGCCGGCTGTCATTATACAGCTCTCTCTCTCTCTGAACCCTTCTGAGAGCTCTCCTGCCTAGCGAGGTGTGTTAATCTTGAGATGAAAGACGTGCTGTAATTGCCTCACACTTTCTTTTCCCTGAAAGATGCTGCTGTTCTTCAGCACTGAAGATCACAGCAATATTGAACCTCTTGTGTAACTCTTAAGCTAAAAAAAAAAATAACTTTGCAAGAATGCATCACCTTAATATGTTTAAAAAAATTCAAATATTATTACAAAACTTTTTGTACAATGACTTTTAAAGCATTTGTAAACTATTTGTTACATGTAAAATCTTTCAAATTTTAAAATGGCCCCTTTGGGGATCCATAGAGCCCTGTTTAAACAGACTAGGTTTGTTTAGTGCTAATTTTCAATCTGTTTGGACTTTGCAGAGGATGGAACTGTACAAACTCAGAGAGGAGGAGAATCAGAATCAGAGAGAGAGTTTGACCCTTTTACCAGCAAGCAGGAGCCACCAACTGACGTCCAGCAGCTCACCACAGATGCAGTACCAATCCTCCCCAGCCTAAGACTGCTCAAACTCCACTCAGCTCTGCTGACCAAGAGCTTCGAGGGTGATCAGCAGTTTTTTAAAGAGGCACCGCACACTGTGCCAACAGTCTCTACCTCTACATCTAACACTGAACATTCACTTCTGGTGCCTCAGGAGGATGCAGCAGTCTTCTCTGACCTTGCAACCACACTGACCATGACTGCGGCAACATCTGTGGAACAAAGAAGGCCCAGCAAAAGCCGTAGTAGAACATCAGAGAAGATGGTAGTCACCTCTCAGCCTCTCACAAACCCCACTATTCCAATAAGCACTCCCACAAGCATAGGTCAAAAGACAACTCTCAACACAACAACAAAGAAAGCCTTTGACAAGGAAAGTACTTTGCCACCACTGTCTCTGTCAACTACACCTAAGAAAGAACCACGAAGGCCAGAGGGGAAAACCACACCAGGATATTCCTCTGAGACATCTCCAGGTACTTTGAGAATATTATAACAGACTGATATGGATGGTTATAGATGGTTATAGATGGATATAGATGGAAAGACGGATATGGATGCTTGATACGAATGGATACAGATGGATATATTGAGGACATAGATAAATATAGATTGATATGGATAAATAAATAGATATGGATGGATATAGATAGTAGATAAAGATAAATATGGCTAGCTAGATCTGGAGGATATAAATGGATATGGATATATATGGAGGGATATAGATGGGTATGGATAGATATTATATAGGTATGGATACACAGCAAAATCCCCAGTGTTAATTTAATACTCTGAGTGTGGACACATATAAACACTGAAGCAGTGTTAAAGTTAACACTGAAGCAGTGTTGAAGGTAATGAGATAATTAGGTGATTAACAAAGTGATGATTGATCATTATTGAAGACACCTGATGTTAATAAGCAGAATCACCAAAGGAGAAAACCAAAATTTTTAAGCAACCATTATAGTGGTCAGTGTTTGCATTAGTTGGGCTCTTGACCCTTAAATCTTTAATACTAGATTTTGTTTGGCTGCTGTATTTGAGTTAAAACAGCCAGACAAGCCAAAAGCTCAAGTCACCAGGTGATTATGTTTTAACATATTCATTGTTTGACGTAAATCACCTAGAGTCTAATCTCTAAGTTAGTTTTTTTTTTCTGCTTATTGTAATAGCCTTGACAATCCACAGAAGATCCAGCACGTCCTATACATTTTGGAAAGATTTTTTTTACAACCTGTTTAAAAAAAAAAAAAAAAAAAGTATTTCACCTAGGCACACATAGACATCAAGAACCAGCCCATGAATCTCAACAATGGTGACAAACGGCATATTCAGATAAACAGATCAACTCTGAACTCTCATAATTTATTCATGCCGCAATGCATGATGGGAGTCATGGATGAGTTCTGATTGGCTACAACACGCTTTTTGATGGTCACCGTTGTTGTGATTCTCACACTGATTCTTCATGTCTGTGTGTCTAAATTAAGATAAACTTTTTTTCATCATCTGTCTGATTATGGCAAAACTGATTGATCTTTTGTTCACAGTTTTTTTGTAATCTGTAAGGAAATTCTATGTCAAATACTCACTATTTGATGATTAAGTCAAGCACAGTCAATGCCATCTTATTGACTTTTGCTCTTGGCTTGTCTGGCTGTTATAACTCAGTAATTGCAGCTAAACAAGACCTAATATTGAAGATTTAAGGGTCAAGAGCCTAACTAATGCAAACACTGACCACTATAATGGTTGCTTAAAAATTTTGGTTTTCTCCTTTGGTGATTCTACTTATTAACATCAGGTGTCTTCAATAATGATCAATCATCACTTCATTAATCACCTAATTATCTCGTTAACTTCAACACTGCTTCAGTGTTAACTTTAACACTGCTTCAGTGTTTATATGTGTCCACACTCAGAGTGTTAAATTAACACTGGGGATTTTGCTGTGTATGGGTAGATACCAATGATATATATGGGCATGGCTAGATATGATATAGATGGATATGAGTAGATAGATAGATAGATAGATACGTATGGACATAAATAGGTATGGATAGATATTATATAGATGGATATCTATATAATATACAATTTATTTATTTTCTTAAATCTTATATTGCAATTTTTTGTCTATTTATATTTACATGTGTATTTTTTTTATTTTCAACTTATATTATTTTCTCTGTGTTGTTGTTGTAGCTGTTCTGATTCAGATTCTGATATAGATACCAATGATATAGAGCATGACTAGGTATGATATAGATGGATATGAATAGATAAGGATGTATATAGATGGGTATGGATAAATAAATTAATATAGATGTATATGGATAGATAGATACATATGTGACCCTGGATCACAAAACCAGTCGTAAGGGTCATTTTTTCAAAATTGAGATTTATACATCATATGAAATCTGAATAAATAAGCTTTTATTGATATATAGTTTGTTAGGATAGGACAATATTTGGCCAAGATACAACTATTTAAAAATCAGGAATCTGAGGGTGCGAAAAAATCTAAATATTAAGAAAATCACCTTTAAAGTTCTTCAAATAATGTTCTGAACAATGTATATTACTAATCAAAAATTAAGTTTTCATACATTTACAGTTGGAATTTTACAAAATATCTTAATGGAACATGATCTTTACTTAATTTCCTAATGATTTTTGCCATAAAAAAAAAAATATTTTGGCCCAAACAATGTATTTTTGGCTATTGCTACAAATAAACCCCAGCGACTTAAGACTGGTTTTGTGGTCCAGGGTCACATATGGATATAGATGGGTATGGAAAGATATGATATAGATGATATGAATAGATATGGATGGATATAAATGTATAGGGATATATACGGATGGATAGATATGTATAATAATTACAGATATGGATGTAGTTGTATATGAATGTGGATATTAATGGTATGGATAGATATGGATGGATAGATATGTATGGATGGATGTAGATAATTGTACAGATAAATATGGATGTATATAGATACGGACAGCTACAGATGGATATGGGTAGATATGGATGAAAGATATAGATAGTTATGGATGTTGATCTTTATGGCAATGCACAGGCCGGGAGCTAATGGAGGATTATTGCATAGCCAACCAAACATAAGACAGCTGTAAAAAGGGGTGACTTCAGAATGGTGCCCTTCTCTCTCTCTGTCTTCCTTTTTCCAGCTCACTGCGATATGAACTTCACAGACGCCGAGGGTTATATTGAGCTCCCCCCGGATGTCTCATTTGATTCCCACATTCATTGCACCTGCCTGGTTACTGTATATCTGGGTTATGGCGTTGAGATTCAGGTCAGTACTTTTTCATCTAAGGCTTTTATCATATGCAGATTAGGAGAAGAGTCTCTGTCACACATCTTTGTCTCTCAAGGGCAACAGAGTGTCATTTCTATCTCCTCTACACTTAGCACTGAAATTTGTATACAGTGTATACAGAAAGTGTATACAGAAATGTAAAATAGTCTCAGCCTGTCCCTATAGGCTCAGTATGACAAGATATTCTCTTCTGTACTTTCTGCATAACTACATGAGTATGAGATAAATATTAATTTTCCTAAAGTATGGACTGAAAAGCCTGACAACTACAAACAGGCCACTGCAATGGTAAAATATGCTATTTATAGATGAACAGTGCTTAAATGTGTGCCAGTACTGTAAGAAATACATTACAACTGAGAATTAAAAAGTAAAGAATAGCACAGTTCAGTAATATTAGTGACCGCTTAGTTGAGGAGGATGATTAAGACATTAAGTGCACTCATCCTTAAATCACAGAATGATATCTTTGATAAGCTAGTATGATTATGAACAACAAATGAAAACTAGGTGCTTTTCTAAATAGTTCATCAGTTGCAAAGAGGATTTACAAAATGTCTTACTTCATTACTCAAGCCATGAGAGAACAAGCCGTTCATTTTGGGCAAATGAAGCATCGCAGACACTGTCAATTTTGTGTTTCATGCAATCAGGTGGAACTTGTTATTGTTCCTGTCAGCCATCCAACTCAATACAGCTCGATCGACTGCACTGCAATTTCTCAGACCTCTAATTTTGGATTGATCAAAAGAGAGAGAAATGCATTTAAAAACTGATTGTGAGGAGGCAGAACACCGCACATAAAAAGTTTTAGAGACATGCAGACAGATGCTGCCAATTCTCTCTCAGGCATTTATAAAGACCTCCAGTCTGAAGTTGTGAAAGTTTCCGTATGGAGTTCTGAGGAGCGTCGTGTTTGCGTATCAGTGTGTTTGACTGCAGAGCAGCTGCTGTGTCAAATGAAACAAAATCCCTTCTAAAAAGCCCTACAGTAGATATGTTGGAGGAGAGAGGCTCTGATCTGTGCTGAATCATACATGTGATGCTCACTTGGCTTTTTGCATATTTTAGATGTGATGGATTCATCAGGATTTTGACTACAAGTTGATCTCTGTGCTTTGGTAAATTTGGTTTTCGGAGTAATGATACTTGCTTGCAATATTCAGCCACAGCTGACATTTTTCATTTATATCTGAAATAAAATTAAAAAGTCAAAACTTTTTAATTTGAAATGCATATTGATCTTATTTAAGTTGAGGCTGATCATGAAAATGCAGAAAAGTTTTTGAATTTTTTATGTTTGAGGACATTATAGTGAGTGTAAAAGTTTAATGTACTCAATTTATCGCGAATGTATCCTACAACCCTAGAAAGTTCCGGTCATCTGTTTTATGTCTTGCAAAAGCAAGACTTCTTAAAAATAATTGCTCTTTCCTGGCATTTGTAATTCTCCAAGTGGCCAATTTAAAGCCAGTGATTTTGAAATGTGCTTACTCTTGAAGGGGATGCTAAAGGCACACAGGATGCATAACTGTTTGAATATCTATGGTTAAAGATCCACGTTGTTAAAGATCAGGACAGCTAACAGTATTTTGGGTTCCAACTCCAAAGAGGTGAAATGCAATACAATTATGCCAATATCCGACAATTCCATTGTCAAATGATGAAATGGAAGATGAAATGGAGTAATTCAATCCATTAAGTGAATCCAGTGATACCATATACAGTGTCTTGCGAAAGTATTCATACCCTTTAGTTTTTTTTTTTTTTTACGTTTTATGTTGCTGCCTTATGTTAACTGCTTTAAATTACATTTTTTCCACATTAATCAACACTGCATACACCATAATAGCAAAGCAAAAACAAAATGTATTCAAAATTAAAAAAAACTGAAACAAGTGCATTGCTCATTGTCTCTCCTATCTCCACATATGATCATAGAGCTCAACTAGAGTGATCATCTGGTTCTTGGTCACCACTCTAACCAAGGCTCTTCATAAATTGCTCAGTTTGGCTAGGAGGCCAGTTCTAGGAAGAGTTCTGGTTGTTTCAAACATCTTCCATTAAGGGTAAAGAAGACTACATGCTTCTGTGAACCTTCATGCAGCAGAATTTTTTCTGAACTCTTCCCCAGATGTGTGGCTTGATCCAATCCAGTTTCTGAGCTCTACAGGCAGTTTTTGACCCCTTGGCTTGGTTTGTGCTCAGATATACATTTTCAGCTGTTAGGGTTAGACCTTATATTAAGACGTGTGTGCCTTTCCAAATCATAACCATTCAAATGAATTTGCCACAGGCAATATTTATGCTCCTGAGCTAAATTTCAAGTGTCCCAGATAAGGGTATGAATACCTATGCAAGTAAAAATAGTTTATTTTTAATAGGTTTGCAAAGATGTTTTTTGCTTTGCCATTATGGTGTATAGAGTGTAGACTGATGTGGAAAAAAGTAATCTAAAGCAGTTTAACCTAAGGCAGCAACATAACAAAGTGTAGAAAAAATGAAGGGATATTAATACTTTTGCAAAGCACTGTACAACACCACTAAATAAAACATGTCATTCATTTATTTTTATAAAGTACTACTTAGAATTTATAATGCGTATCTTTAGCCATATGTTGCCATGAACGACAATCTCAGTAACTACACAAGTACACAAGTTACAACATACGTTGTAAGCTGTTTATGTGTTTAATTCACTAGAAAGTACAGATTCATTCATTCAAGAATTAGTTGGATTTGACTCACTAAAAAGAACCTGCTCATAAGAGTCATTCTTTTGGGAATCAGTTACTTTGGTCATACTAGCTATACATTTTTCAAACACTACAAAAATAATTAACTAAATCAAAACAAATAAGAGTAATTTGTTCAAGATTCAGTTGGACTACACTGGTTATGTTGTATGGTGCAGACTCATTAAAAAGAACCGGCTCGTAAGAATTGTTTGTTTGGGAATCAGATTACTTGGGTGTTGCTGCACCACTTATATTTATGGTGCATTCACACCAGATGCGAATTAGGCGTTAAGCGCAAGTGATTTACATGTTAAGTCAATGCAAAGAAGCGATAGACATCCTGCGGCATCCTTTCTTGCTTGGAAGAAAGTGAGTGAGGAGGTCGGACAATCTGGTAAGTTGTAAAAAACGCTCTTTACTCAATTTGAGCTATATACATATTGATGGACTGATCTGATGGACCCAGACACGGTGCAGCAAGAGTCTACACCGTTTTTCAGCCTTCCATAGCACATAAAGCGCAGCTACCATCTCAACAAAATCCATGTCAGTCATTTCACAACGAGACTGGAGACGCCTGTCAGAAGCCCCTATTCCTGTTTCTATAAAAGTACGAAGATGTATTGTACAGCTCTAGGTATCCACATACAGCGATGATGATTTTGTCCTCCATTGTTGTTTCAGATTTCTGCCTCCGCTCGCTACGTCGTAATCACGTCACTAGCAAGCTCCTGATTGGTTAACGCGGCGTGAATATTCGCCAAAGTTCCGATTTTTCAACTTGCCCGCACCACGTCATTCGCAACACCTCATTTGCAGGATGTCTATCGCGTCTTTTCATTGACTTAACATGTAAATCACTCGTCCTTAACGCTTCATTCGCGTCTGGTGTGAACGCACCATTATAGTGTCAGAGTATTTTAGTACAGTTTTCCACCCACATCAGCGAAAAAATGCATGTGCAAGAACCGTTAATTACTTGTGATAAAGCCTTGAACTTCACAGTGCATTTTCACCTCTATATGAAAAGCCTTGGTTTTATCTGTTTTCTGATGTTGCTATGAATTATGTGACAGTATTTCTAGCTTAGTTTGTGCTCCTTTTGCTAACTCGCAATCAATCATTATCTTTTATGAGACCAAGGTTGTGGTGATTCATGGACATTTGCTGTGATTTGTGAAAGAGATGCTGAAGTACATGAGTCAGCTTCCCTCAAAATCCATAATATATATTTTCTCATAGAACGTCTAGATAGCTGTGAGAAGTTCATGATCTAATCAATGCTTGCGTGCTGATGAACTGGTGGACAGTGTTTAGTAGTGAAATTGGAGTTTTAGTTGAGCTGTAATTACCGGTACCTTGTATTCACAATGCCGTCTCTCCAGGGTCCAGTGCTCTATCGGCTAGACCCTCATTAACTTTCCACAAACTGGTCTGCTGGAGTCCACAAAGGTCCTGTGAAAGGCCATAAATCATTAAGATTCTCAACAGTGTTTCATTTTAATTGCTTGTCGACCTGTTGACCATGACAGCGCTCATATTATTCCATACACACTACCCTGCTAACCCTGCCCATCTCAGGGGTCAGGAAGCATTACCTGAACATCTGATGACACACTTTTAAACCTAGTTTATGGAAATTAAAGCCTTTGTGCTTGTTCAGTTTAAAAAGCGCAAATTACAGCAAAGCGAACGAGCTAATATTCACAGAAAGGAGTCACTTGAACCTGAAGAGAGTTTCAGGGTCTTGCCATCACATCTGAAATTATTTTTACAGTCAAGGTCTCAGTTGAAGAGACTGCTGTCAGCTGATATTAATTTCACCTTGGCTCCGGTATGTGTCATAAAAAGCAGGGAGATGTAAAGCAAAAGGTTATTCCTCTCAGCGTGAGACTGACAAATCACAAGGAAAAGAGAAAAGCAAAGGCTTGGAAATACGAAGCTAAATTCATCATGCATGTGTTCAAATCTATGCAATTTTTTACAGGTCATCAGCTCCTTCACTCTCTGTTAATATTTATTTATTTATTTATTTAAAAGTAAAGAAGGTTTGTGTAAACTCTGCTCTGGTCTAGATTTATTTATTATAGCATTATGTCAGTTAGTTTTAAAGCTTTAAACTATAGCTACCACAGAAGGAATGGATGGAATAAAGTCGTAGAGGTATGTCTCTTTAAATGGACTTTTATACAGTTTTGTGTTATTTGTGTAATTACAATTTGTCAAAATTACCTGCAATTTGTCCTCATTAGAGCTGGGAACCGACTTCCGCCGGAAAATACCCGAACCGAATGAATTCCTTGAATTTAGATTCCGTTAACGGCTCTCAAACATTCTTACGCTACTAAACGTACATCTCAAAACGTACCACGTGACGAATGTGGTATGATTCTAGAACGAATGGCTCTTTTGAGTTTCTCTTTAGTGAATCAAAACTATACAGCGCGCCAGCGTGTAGCCAGGTTCACGAATGAATCATATGAGCCGGTTTCTTTTAGTGAATCAATACGACACGCCAAAACGATACAAGACGCCAGTGTAATCCGGTTCCCAAATGAGTCAAATGAGCCAACTCTTTTTAGTGGATCAAAAACACCAGCCCTGCGTCCCAATGTGTATACTATCTGCTCTAAATAGTGTTGAAAATCACTACTATGACATAAAATTTAGGATGGATAGTATGCACGTTGGGATGCAGCCCAGGGTAGTAGGATTAAAATGAATCACTGTATCGGTTCTTTTCAATGAATCAAAAACATACAGCGCCAACAGTGTAGCTTCTGAATCGTATTTGAATGAATGAATGAATGAATGAATGAATTTCATATGTTTTATATTTCATCCGTACTTGAATGTTATTAAATTATTTTAATAACATTTTGGAATTTAATTCTGCTTGTTATATATGTTCTGTTGATAGTATTTCCAACAAACTGCTGAATGTTTTTTTTTTCCTTCCAGATATCTAATTCTCCAAAGCATTAAATTAATATCTGTAATGCAACAAGAAAACTCTTTCACCTGTGTAGCTCCTGTGCTGCTCTCACAACGATTTGAAAAACCATATCAGTGTGTATCAGTATCAGCTCTGATTTGACTGGGCAGCCCAACACTTCACACAACGTTGGTCAATACGCTTATCTCAGAGGCACATGCAACAAAACCGATCAGAAGAACCTCCACATACTCTTTCATATTCTGGACCCACTGAAGTGCACCCAAAACACACTTTCAGCTGAGCTGATTCTAATGGATATCTACACAGATACAATCATGTAATTCTGTTATATCACAGCCTAGTTTTGATCTGATTCTGCCCTTGTGCTGCAGGTGCTGAACGCGAGTTTGGATGACGGGATGGAGGCGGTTCTGGAGGATCTAGGTGGACCTGTGGCCTCAATTCTGGCCAACAACTCAGTGTTATACAGGGGTCTGGTGCTGCGGAGCTCTAGCAACCAGATCTCAGTGCAGTTTAGCAGTGAATGGCCCATTCAGCCTGGCTTATTACTTCTGCGGTATAGAGGTATTTTTAATGATTTGCCTTGATATTAAGAGGAAAAATCGATTTGCTATAAGATTCTTACTGAGTCTCGCCTACAGAACAATAAACAAATATTAGTACTGATTGGTTTATAGAATAATGTCATGGAAATAAGCCTCAGGAATAAAACATCATCTCTCACGCTAGAATCCTTGAGGGGTTTGACGCTGATGGGACTCCTCAGTGTAAACATGTTGAGGTTGCTGCTTTCCAAAGGAGACAGACAGCAGCTGTTTATTTGGATATGTGTGTGTGTGTGTCTACATTGGCAAAGAAATCTAATACACACTAGACTTTTGTTTTCAGGCAGACAGCTCATTCAGAGAGATTCCGATTCAAAATAACTGATTTCTATTTTAATATATTTTAAAACAGAATTTATTACTGTGATGTAAAAGCTGAATTTTCATTTTTTACTCCAGTATTCAGTGTCACATGGTCCTTCAGAAATCATTCTAATATGCTGAAGATAAGTCAAAAGTTTACATACGTTTACAGAACTGACAGAACAAAAGAATCTGCAAAATGTTAAATAGTTTACCAAAAATAAAAGGGATCATACAAAATGCATGTTATTTTTTATTTAGTACTGACCTGAATAAGATATTTCACAAAAAGACATTTTGTCCACATAAAAAAATAATAGCTGAATTTATAAAAATGACCCTGTTCAAAAGTTTACATACGCTTGATTCTTAGTACTATGTTGCTACCTGAATGATCCACAGCTGCATTTTTTTTTTTTTTTTTTTTTTAGTGATAGTTGTTCATGAGTCCCTTGTTTGTTCTGACCATTTAAATTGCCCGCTGTTCTTCAGAAAAATCCTTCAGGTCCCACAAATTCTTTTGTTTTTCAGCATTTTTGTGTATTTGAACCCTTTCCAACAATGTTGGAACTGTATGTTTTTGAGATCCATCTTTTCACACTGAGGACAACTGAGGGACTTATATGCAACTATTACAGAAGGTTAAAATGCTCACTGATGCTTCAGAAGGAAACACAGTGCGTTAAGAGCTGGGGGGTGAAAACTTTGAATTTGAAGATCAGGGTAAATTTAACTTATTTTGCCTTCTGGGAAACATGTATCTTCTGTAGCTTCTGAAGGGCAGTACTAAAAGAAAAAAAAATTATATTTAAGCAAAATAAGAAATGTATACATCTTCATTCTGTTCAAAAGTTTACAACCCCTGGCTCTTAATGCATTGTGTTACCTTCTGAAGCATCAGTGAGTCTTTTATATCAGTACAAAATAAAAAATAACATGCATTTTGCATGATCCCTCTTATTTTGGCAAAATATTTAACATTTTGCAGATTCTGCAAGGTGTATGTAAACTTTTGACTTCAACTGTATACAGACACATAAATAAAATTATATATAATATTGAATCCCAGCATCATCTGGGTTGGGTTTGGCAGCCACTAGAGATAAAGTTGCTGGCCAAAAGCCTGTTGAGTTTAAATGCAATCAAAGCACACGTGAACGCTGCTCCTGCTGCTAAACAGAGATCAATAACGTTTGTCCCAGTGAGATTAAATGAGAGAGAGCTATAATGCATCGCTGTGCTCTATTGATATTTATGCGCTGGGGTTAAATGCTCCGTTCAAACGGTCAAGGGCTCAATAAATGCTATTAAAGGCAGAGAGATGCAGCTGAGAGGCCATGAAGAGCACCAATACACTCGCAAAAGCAGTCAAATTAATGAACCATTCAGCATATGATGACCTTCCCATGATATGATGCTTTTTGGCTAGTATTTTACTCATAACATCTAGCTAAATGAAACAATTAATGGTCACACCATGGTCAGAATGCAGACAGTTTTGCTTGTTATTATAATAGTTATTATTTGATGTTCAGATATCATTTAATTCTTATACTAATTAAATTAAAAATGGCAAAACCATTTGGTTTTAAGAAAATATATATGACAATAAAGCATTTTTGTAGCATCAGAATCAATTTGCTTCCACTTAAATTAGTGTTATCAATCAGAAAATTCTTTGATTTCATACTTACGTTCTTATTTCAATCATGGTGCATTTAGTTTCTTTTTTTAGACTCTGAAACGTTTTTGCTCTGCCATTTTAATTCCCTTTTCATTATATGGAAATGTCTGTCAGTGGCTCTCTTTCCGCTGATAGACAGATTGGATTAGTGTTACAAAAAGCCCTGGCATCTGTTGGCCGTAACCCCCAAGCAGCGACTCTGCCCTGCTGTGCTTGAACTGAGTCATTATTAGTAATAACTAAACAACTGGGCATTATGGAACATTAATCACCATGGAAACAGGGAAAGGAGGGCCAATTATTCACAGCTGGTGAGATCGGATGGACATTAAATGTTGCTTCCGCATATTTAACCAGCATCCGATCGGTTTAGTGACAGATAAAGGAGTTTGGGTCAGGTTCAAGCATGTGCTTTCGGTCTGTTTGCTCAGCTCCGTATTTCTGTGGCTCAATTGCACAAGAAGTGCTAAGATCAAAGGTTCAGTTCCAAGGGAGTGCAAATAGTGAGGAAATGTGCCTTAAATTCACTGTAAGTTGCTTCAGATAAAAATGCCATTACATGTAATTGCTAAATTAGAGGTCATGTTTTGACAGCCATGTTTTCAGTGTCTTCCTATTTTTAACAAACAAATTCAGCCTCCTTCAAGTACACTTAAAAAAATACTTATTTTCCATTGTAAATATCCAAATATTCTTAAATCAAGATCCATTTACTTGAGAAGGGAAAATAGTTTGAGTCTTGTTTTATGAAAAATGAAAAACAATTCAACTGACAGATACATTTTTTGCTTGTTTTAAGCATGTAGTTAATTTTGGTATATTTTCCAAAAACAAGACATCATATCTAGCTCTAATAGTCATTTTACTCCATAGAAAAAAATCTTGATTTTAAATGTTATTTGTAGTGGAAAACTATAGTTTTTGTGCAGTTTAGAAGTTTGAATGCTGCCTTAAAG
Source organism: Labeo rohita (assembly GCF_022985175.1). Taxonomy (NCBI): domain Eukaryota; kingdom Metazoa; phylum Chordata; class Actinopteri; order Cypriniformes; family Cyprinidae; genus Labeo; species Labeo rohita. The sequence goes on along the minus strand of NC_066878.1, from coordinate 1,970,219 downwards.
CATACTGTGTCTAATTTCTATGCCACAAGTGTCACTAAACAGAATTTAAAAAGAATTAAAGTTGTTTTCAAAAAAATTACATGGCATGTATTTTCCATGTCTTTTTCTCTCCAGCCTTTGCTCTGAGTTGTGCATCTCCGCTGGCCCCTGAAAACGGTGAAGTATCAGTCACTGGTCTTCAGGTGGGGGGCGTGGCGTATTTCTCCTGTCTGATTGGCTATCAGCTCCAAGGGCCCTCCTCCCTCACATGCCGAAATGCCACCACACCCTACTGGAGTGGCAGAGAGCCCAGGTGTCAAGGTATGAGAGGACAAACTAACATTACGCCTGTATGTACTGCCTCTAAACTGCTACACGTCAAAAATTATGACTTGTGCTTTAGTTTCATTTAAATGGACCCGTGTTATTTCTTTTCATTAGTCTCATTAGTTTTTGGCAGTCTGTTGGAAATCTGTGCCATGCATAACGAAAATGAAGAGAACTGAGTGCAGCAAATTCACAGCAGTTTTTCTCTTTTTGTCTTTCATGCTTAGTTGCTTGTGGGGGGATGATGAGAAATGCCACTCAGGGTCGTATCGTCTCTCCGGGGTTTCCAGGAAATTACAGCAACAATCTGACATGTCACTGGGTACTGGAGGCCCCTGAGGGCCATCGGCTCCACGTTCACTTTGAGAAAGTGGCACTGGCTGAGGATGATGACAGGCATGAGCTTTGTGTTTTTTCACTTTGAAGTATTTTTTACTTCCCTAAATTCCCTAAATTCTACTTTTTAGTTGGCTGGCAGTTGAAACCAGAGTTATGTACACTACCATTCCAAAGTTTTGGGTTTAGTTGGAAGAAAAAAATAGTTTAATTGAGCAAGGATGCATTAAATTGATCAAAAGTGACAGTAAAAGTGACAGTTACCAAAATTTTTGATTTAAATAAATGCTTTTGAACTTTCTATTTGAGCAAGGATCCTAAAACGTGTTACGGTTTCTGCAAAAAAATTAAGCAGCACACCTGTTTTTAACATTGATAGTAATAAGAAATGTTTCTTGAGCACAAAATCAACATAACAGAATGATTTCTGAAGGATCATGCAACACTGAAGACTGCTGATAATTCAGCTTTGCCATCGAAGGAATAAATTACATTTGAAAATATTATAAAATAGAAATCTCTTATTTTAAATTATAATAATATTTTGTAATATTACTGTTTTTATTGTATTTTTGATCAAGTAAGATGTGTATGTCTTTCTTCTTTCAGATGAATACAATAAGAGTTAAATTTAAAAATGCCCTGGCTCTTCCAAGCTTTATAATGGCAGTGAATGGGTGTTAAGATTTTTAAATCAAATAAAGTGCATCCATCCATCATAAAAAGTGCTCCACATGTCTCCGGGGGTTAATAAAGGCCTTCTGAAGCGAATCGATGCGTTTGTGTAAGAAAAATATCCATATTTAAAACTTAATAAACTGTAATCTCTAGCTTCTGCTAACTATCGTATGTGTGTTCATGAGAGAGTGGTGTTCTACTGGATGACATAGGACATACGTAGCATAAGCTCCTGTGAGAACATGCTAGTCTTGAGAGAAACAAGTATTGTTTACAACAAAGGAAAACCAGTCTCCTCTTGGTTTATATCGAAATCCTTTAACATTTTTCTTTACAAATCTTTGTTTTGTACTTCTAATTCGTGACCATTGTTTTGTTTTGCCTACGTCCTATGTCATCCGCTGGAACGCCACTCTCTCGTGTACGCGCATCAGTTTACTTCAAATGGCCTTTATTAACTCCCCAGAGCTTTTTATGATAGATAGATGCACTTTATTTTACTTCAAAAAATCAACAGCCATTCACTGACATTATAAAGCTTAGAAGACCCAAGACATTTCTTAATATAACTCTATTGTATGATTGTATTCATCTAAAAGAAGAAAGTCATATACACCTAGGATGGCTTGAGGGTGAGTAAATCAGGTGGCAGTTTTTAATTTTTGGGTGAACTGTCCCTACATTCAGGTGCATTTTAGTAACTAAAAGGTACACATTAATACCTATGTATAAAAGGTAATACCCCAGTGACAGCTTTTGTACCTTTTTTTCAGAGAGTGAAATCATAAACCTAAATCTTTTATTTTATTCATTTATTTTTTGATCTGTTCACACATTTACTCTTTAGTGATGCTAACTTCCTTTTGTTTGTTTTCAGACTCCTCATAAAAGATGGGAGTAATATTGACTCTCCGCCCTTGTATGACTCATACGCAGTTGAGTATCTGCCCACTGAGGGGGTCACCAGCACCGGCAGGCATCTGTTTGTGGAATTCACCAGTGACGAGACGGGCACATGCACGGGTACCGCCATTCGATATGAAGGTACAAGGTCTCTTCTGTATTTCGTGAACATGAGTTATTCATGTCTTCCAATAATTTAACAAAAGAGCTTGTTCACTTCTGCCTTTCATTAGTTCTGGTCTCTATAAGGCCTGAACAAATTTGTTACAGCAGCTGAAGAAGCGCAGAGAGGGCCAGAGAGAACTGATGTTACCTAGAGACAAAAGATTACTGGGTATATTTATAGAGTTACAGGTTCACCATGTCCAAGGACTACTGACAAACAACATTCTACTGAAATAACACTATAAATACTAAATTGCTAGAGAATGGAAGAACTGATAATGAGCAGCTTGACTGCAGTGTAAGTCACATTGGATTAAAGCATCTGCCAAGTGCATGAGTCTAAATGTAAAAATAACTTTTTACAGTTTATGCGGAAAATAATGAACACTGTTGTATTGTTATGTTTATTATATTGTATAAATGTTGTTTTTCTGCATGTTCTACAGCATTTGCTCAGGGCAGCTGTTATGAGCCGTTTGTGAAATATGGAAATTTCTCCACAAGTGACCCTGCGTTTGGAATTGGTTCTGTGGTGGAGTTCACCTGTGAGCCCGGTTACACACTGGAGCAGGGTGCTGTTATTTTAGAGTGCGTACATGATGAAAATCCACAATGGAATGAAACAGAACCAGCCTGCAGAGGTGATTTTGTGTGTAATGTCTCTTTCTGCATGCCGATTGAATTATAGTCTAATCTTTAGTTCTTTTTTTTGGTCATTTTTTCTCTAATTTAATTTTAGGTTTTACTTGCCATTTGAAGTCGATATGAAATCCAACTCAACTCTTTAAATTCACCCAAAAAATGAACATTTATTTACTCACCCTCATGTCGTTCCAAAACTGGACAGAAAGACTTACTTTCTTCTTTTGGGCATTTTAAAGAATGTCCTAGCTTTTTTTTTTTTCTCTTATGACGAAAGTCAATTGGCTAAAATATTTTTTTGGGTTGCGAAGAAAGTAAGTATGGAAGTCAGTTTCTGCCACTGAATAAAAAAGGTAATTGCAACTTTTTCTTAGAATTGTGAGATGTAAACTTGCAGTTGTGAGTTACAAAGTCAGAATTGTGAGAGAAGTCAGATTGCAGGTTATAAAGTCGGTTTGTGAGATAAAACCTCGTAATTACCTTTTTTTATCATTCAGAGGTGGAAAGGGGCTTTTTTAAGTCATATAGGTTTGGAATTGCATGATGTGTGTAAATGATGACAGAATTTTTATTTTCAGAGGAGTAATTTAAATTTTTTCCCTTTAAATTAAAATAAAAGTAAACAGTTTGATCCCTTTAACTTTAGGTGCATTCAAGTCATATTGTATTTAAAGATCGTATTTACATGTTAAATGTACATGAATTTCATTAAAGTTGCATGTACAAAATCTTCAGTTCTTATTTAGCATTTTATAGATGTAGAGTTAAAAAACTGTAAATTTACATTGTCATCTTGCTCCCTCCAAAGAGATTTAAAAGCACCTGACGTTGTAATTAGGACTTTCTGTTAATACAAACTTCCCAAAAGGACTTGAACGCATCATTTGTTTGTTTTACAGCGGTGTGCAGTGGAGAAATAACCGATTCGGCAGGAGTGGTGCTTTCTCCAAACTGGCCTGAAGCGTATGACAAAGGCCAGGATTGTATCTGGGGTCTACATGTGGAGGAGGACAAGAGATTTATGCTGGATGTCCAGGTGTGAGTATCTGAACCTCTATGTAAGTGTGTGGACAGAAAGGATAGCTGGTTATATTTTAGGACTGTCTTTGTGTAGCTAAGTGTGTGTGTTTCTTTTCTCCTCTAATGAGAATGCTTTCACTTCTCTATTAGCATTCGGTACAGTTCACCACCTTCCAATTACAGAGGAACAGTGTGTGTAATGACAGCTGATTAATTGATTTAGCACAGACATGGAGGCCACCCACGGACTAATTAACACTCAGCACTAATGGGCCCTCATACAGGTGCCAGGCTGAACACCTGGATAGGGGTCACACCTGTACATGTTACTTTTAAGACAATGGAGCAAAGATCCGAGGGAAACATCAATGCAAATCATTTTTGATAGAGCTTTAAACAGAAAACCAGAAATATTGGTGGGATTTGGGGCATTATGAGTGAGTTTGAAGTTGTATGGGTTGGAGGCAGTTGTGGCCTAATGGTTAAGGAGTTGACTTGTAACCCAGAGGTCGTGGGTTTGAGTCTCAGGTCTGGCAGGGATTGTCGTGGGGGGAGTGAATTACCAGCGCTCTCTCCACCCTCAATACCACTACTGAGGTGAGACCCTTGAGCAAGGCACCGAACCCCCAACTGCCCCCCGGGCACTACTGGCTACCCACTGCTCCGGGTGTGTGTTCACAGTGTGTGTGTGTTTGTTCACTTCTCACTGCTGTGTGTGTGTGTGCACACTTGGATGGGTGAAATGCAGAGCACAAATTCCAAGTATGGTTCACCATACTTGGCCACATATCATGTCCTTTCCCCTTTCCTTTCCCTTAATAGTAGGGTATGAGTTGGTAAAATATAAGTACATTTAAATTGAAATGATTAGGTTTTGTGGTGTTATTACCAGGTGTATTGGTGGAATAATAGAGGATTAAAGTGGTATGAATTGGTTTTGGATGGTATAGGTAGGTTTGGGGTGAGATGGATGGGTTTTGGTGGTATGAGTGAGGATTAGGTTTGTATGAATTGGTTTGGAATGGTATAGGTAGGTTTAGTGATTTGGATGGGTTTTGTTAGTATGAGATGGGATTAGGATGGTATTAATTGGTTTAGATGGTATAGAGTGATGGTTTGGAGTGATAAGAATGAGATTTGTGGAATTATTGGTGGATTAGGGTTGTATGAATTGGTTTGGATTGTGTGGTAAGGTTTGAAGTGATATAGATGGGTTTTGTGGAATCATTGGTAGATTAGGGTGGTTTGAATTAGTTTGGATGGTATAGGTAGGTTTGGCATGAGATGGATGAGTTTTGATGGTATGGTATGAGTTGGAATTTGGGTTGCATGAAGTGGTTTGGATGGTATAAGTAGGTTTGGGCGTGAGATGGATGGGTTTGGGGGGTATGAGTGGGGATTTAGGGTTATATGAATTGGTTTTGGATGGTATAGGTAGCTTTGACATGAGCTGGATGGATTTTAGTGGTATGAGTGGGGACTAGTGTTGTGTGAATTAGTTTGGATGGTATAGGTAGGTTTAGAGTGTTATGGATGGGTTTGGGTGGTATGAGTGGGGATTTTGGGCTGTATGAATTGGTTTGGATGGTAGAGGTTGGTTTGGTGTGAGCTGGATGGGTTTTGGTGGTAGGGCTGGGGACTAGGGTTGAATGAATTGGTTTGGATGATATGGATGGGTTTGGTGGAATTATTGGTATGTCAGGGTGGTTTGAATTGGTTTTGGATGGTATGGATAAAGTTATTGGTAGGTTTTATGGTGGTATGAGTGGGGAATGAAGTGGTATTAATTGATTTGGGGTGGTATAGGTAGGTTTGGATTGATACGGGTGGGTTTTTTGAAGTTATTTGTGGGTTTTATGGTGACATGAGTGAGGATTAGGGTGGCATGAATTGGTTTGGAATGGTATGAATGGGATTTTTGGAGTTATTGGTAGGTTTTATGGTGGTATAAGTGGGGATTAAAGTGGTAGGAACTGATCTGGGGTGGTATAGGTAGGTTTCAATTGATATGGGTGGGTTTTGAGAAGTTATTTGTGGGTTTTATGGTGACATGAGTGGGGATTAGGGTGGTATTTGGTTTCGGATGGTATATGTAGGTTTGGAGTGATATGGATGGGTTTTGTGGAATTATTAGTGGATTAGGGTGGTATGAATTGGTTTTGGATGGTATGGATGGGATTTATGGAGTTATTGGTAGGTTTCGTGGTGGAATGAGTGCAGACTTAAGTGGTATATTTGGAGTTGTATAGGTAGGTTTAGATGGATATGGATGGGTTTTGTGAAGTTATTTGTGAGTTTTATGGCGATGGATGGCAAGTTTTGGTTTTGGATGTTATGGATGGGATTAATGGAGTTATTGGTAGGTTTCATGGTGGTATGAATGGGGATTTAAATAGTATAGGTAGGTTTCAATTGATATGGGTGGGTTTTGAGAAGTTATTTGTGGGTTTTATGGTGACATGAGTGGGGATTAGGGTGGTATTTGGGTTTTAGGTGGTATAGCTAGATTTGGAGTGATAGGGATGGGTTTTATTGGAATTATTGGTGGATTAGGGTGGTATGAATTGGTTTTGGATGGTATGGATGGGATTTATGGGGTTACTGGTAGGTTTTGTGGTGGTATGAATGGGGATTCCTGTTGAGAAAAACAGCATATGCTGGTTAGGTATGTTTTGAAGCATGACAGCTGCTTTGAGCTGTTTTAGGATGATCCTTAGTTGGTCATAAGATGGTGTAAGCTGGTCTTGAAAAACTAGCTCCTGCTCAGGACTATCTTCAACCATCATATAACCAGCTTTAACTAGTTTATGAACAACTAAGGACCATCTTAAACCAGCTCAAACCGGCTACCATGTTTGGTTTTTTTTCAACAGGGATTTATATGTAATGAATTGATTTGGGGTGGGTAGGTAGAATAGGTAGGTTTGAATTGATATGGGTGGGTTTTGTTGTGGTATGAGTGGGAATTAGAGTGGTATGAATTGGTTTTGGGTAGTATAGGTAGGTTTAGAGTGATATAGATGGGTTTTGTGGTGTGTGTGTGAGGATTAGGGTGGTATGATTTGATTTTGTGTGTTGGATGGGTTTTGTGGTGGTACGAGTAGGAATTAGAGTGGTATGAATTTGGGATGAATGTTTTGGGATGGTGTGGTTGGATTTTAGGATGTATTGGGAGTAAGGAAATTTATCTGTGTTATGTAGGTTTGACATAATCTTTGACAAAAAGTTTTTGCAAAGAGAGAATGTGGCATTTTTAAACCAACCTACTCTATTTTACTTATTATTAAAAAGAGAAAAATGAAGTAAAATGTAAAATATTTTAATTTCTCTGACATTCTGCCCTTTTTAGAAGCCAGTGGTCCACCAGTCATCAAGTCTTCCTGAGGCTGAGTGTGACATTATCTCTACACCCAGAGCCTCTGTGTCCCAACATGCATCATTAGCTCAGCTTTACTGGCTTCTGCACAACACTATCTTCCAGACTTACCCTCCAAAACACACACCCACCCACACACACACAGACTTGAAAGACAAACCTCTAACAATGATTCTATTTGGTGGGAGAAGGGGGGAAAAACATCTCCGTCCATCTCAGCTGATTATCAGGCCATGTATATGTGTATTTAACTCTGCAAACTTCTCATTGTACCCCTGTCTTTTGTCAGGCTATGAATATTAACACAGCTCATCTGTGACCTTCCCAAACAACAGAACCCGAAGGGCTGACAGCTGTGTGGCGGCCCTGAGGGCTCTGCCTCTCTGCTTTCCAACATTACACTAAATAAATCTCATTTCTTTGCAAAATGTCACTTCCCCATTGAAGAGGTAAATTCAGTCCCCCGATAGATGAGGGAATCTTAACACTGGCCTTTATTGCCATTTAGCATGACAGAATGGAAAACATGATTGATTCTCATCGTGGATACTGTTGTGTAAAATTCTGCCTAGGCTGTGTAATTTGTTTTTCCCTTGCATTACTCATATTGCTTTGGAAATGAAGATGAATTGCAGAATGACATCAGCAAACCATCTGGGAAAAAACGTGGCTGGTGGTGTGACAGCTTCTTATGTTAGAATGCCACCATTCTTCTTAATTAAAGGGATAGTTCACCTAAAAATACATTTTCTGTCATCATTTTTTTATTCTTTTCTTTTAAACATGTATGAGTATTTTCTTTAGTGGAATACAAAATATATTATATTATATTTTTTATATAAAATTATATTATGTTAATACAGAATTATGGTAGGAGCTACAACCCGAGCTATATTAATGATGTGCATTCATATGTTTTATCAGTCTCCGTCTAGGGAAGAATGACCTGCTGACCTTTTATGATGGTGATGACCTCACAGCCAACATCCTGGGACAGTACAGTGGTTTCCTCCCTCGATTTAGACTCTACACTTCTACAGCCGATGTGACCATCCAGTTTCAATCTGATCCAGCCTCCAATGTCTACGGATACAACAATGGCTTTGTAGTGCACTTCTTTGGTAAGTGGCATCATTATATTGTGCATTCTTGCTTGTTTTATTTGTATGTACAGTAAGTATCTTACAGTAACATTAGTACAGTGAGGATCAGTTATTGACATGTCTGTTGAGCCAGTGCTTGTATTTTCCTAAATGAATCATGCTTGGACAGTGATGGTCCCTAAGTGTCTAAACAAACAGGAGAGGTGCCAACCTGCTTGGCAGTGCCCGTCACTGGCAAAGACTGAGATGGGCAACTGTTTTCTCACAACGGCCTGATTTACATTCAAAACTTAATGTTAAAAATGAAAAAATCCCCATGTGTCTTTTCCCCTTCCACCATCCAAATACTAGAAGTGCCACGTAATGACACCTGTGCAGAGCTGCCAGAAATCCTTAATGGCTGGAAGAGCACGTCTCATCCCGACCTGACCCATGGCACCGTTATTACCTACCAGTGTTACCCGGGCTTCCGTCTGCAAGGCTCAGAGATCCTGATGTGCCAGTGGGATCTGACTTGGAGTGGAGACGTCCCCATCTGTGAGAAAAGTAAGAGCAAACATCACACTTAAAGGTCACACCAGATCATTAGTGCTTAAATCACACTAAGAAAACTTAATTAACTTGCTGATAATGACTGCATAGATTTAAAACTAGGTCAGCTGCCACCTAATGGTGAATTAGGGTTATTACATATAATAACTTCCCTGTTATAGAAGCAGAGTCAGTTAATTGTGCAAACCAAAAGCAAGAAAGAAACATTAACCGGCAGGTACCTGTGGTTTAGCAATGGCAATTTTTTAAGGATATCTGATAATAATTAGACTGATTTTCTTTTTAAGAATTAATATTATATTTGAATTAATTCTCACTATAATTTCCTCAACATAATGATGAGCCAAAACCTCAAAAAAAAAAAAAAGTTTTAGGTAATTAAATGATTTAATACTTTTATACTTGCATGTACTTTTAATATAATTAATATTATTATTAATATTATATTATTTCACATTTCAAATATAGTATAAACCTCTGCACAAATCCCTTATTTTTAAGTAATTAAAATAAGTTAAAGTTAATTAAAGTTAAAGTAATTAATATAAGTAACTAACATAATATAATATTAATATAATTTATATTATTATAATAATATATACAATTATTATTAAACATAGTTAATGTTTAATGTTTAACCACCCCAGTTCACATTTAAAACAGAATTTAGATTTATATATTTAATATTTATTATTATTTAGTAATATATAGTTATCATTAAAGATGATTTAATGTTAAATATTATGCTTTAACCACACAGACTTTATTTTACATTTCAAATATAAATTAGCCAAAACCTCTGTACAGATCCCTTATTTTTAAGCAATTTACTTAATATAAGTAACTAATATAATATAATATTAATATTATTCTAATTCATATTATTATACAGTTATTATTAAATATCAATGTTTTTACCGCCCCAGTTCACATTTAAAATAGAATTTATATTTCTTGTTTTAACCACCGTAATTCACATTTCAAATAGAATTTAGATGTAAATATGTATTTATATATTTATTATTATTATTATTATAATTATTTAGTAATGTTAGTTATTTAGTAAAATATTATTAATACAGTTATTATTAAAGATGATTTAATATGATAAATATTGTTTTAACCACACAAAAACGTTATTTCAAAATATAATTTAGCCAAAATCTCTGCACAAATCCCCTATTTTTAAGTAATCAAAATAATTAAAATAATTAATTGATGTAATATATTATTAATATAAATAATATTATTCTAATAACACATACAATTATTATTAAATATCATTTATGTTTTAACCACCCCAATTCACATTTAAAACAGAATTTAGATTTATGTCATATTTTTTCTACATATTTATTATTATTATTATTGTTATTAAATAGTATTTAATATATTAAATATTATGTTTTAACCACACAAAGACTTTATTTCACATTTCAAATATAATTTTGACTGTATATAGGAAACTTTAAGTTTATTTTTGTTTATTTTTAATATATTATTATCATTATTATTATTATTATTTCTGCAATAAAAATGCCGTGCAAAACACTTCCGTTCCAGTAAACTTTTGCTTCTCTAAATTTCTTATTTACTCATTTGAATTCATATGCATTATATTTATTTATTTATTTTAGCGTGTTTTAACATTTTCTGTTGTTGTTTTTTTATTATTAATTATTATTATTATTGTTATCTGTTAAGTTATGTCATGTGAGGATCCAGGACTAGTGGACAACAGCCAAAGACTGGTGACCGGCTCTCGTTTCACTGTGGGATCATCCGTGGAGTACATTTGCAACAAAGGATACTCCCTTTCTGGCCCAGGAGTACTCACTTGCTACAGCAGAGATACTGCAGACCCAAAGTGGAGTGAAAGACTACCCAAATGTGTTCGTAAGTGGTAAAACATCTGTGCTGTTGCAATCTTAACATTTATTTCTCAGCATTACATGAAATACTAAACCTTACAATCTACTGCCATCTAGTGGACTTCAGGATTACTGTGTCCCACCACATACAGTGCATTCCAGCAGACTGAAATCTTTGTTTTTTCGTCAGCTGAAAGATATGAACCCTGCAGTAATCCTGGTGCCCCCTCCACGGCCATCCAAAGTTCAGAGAAGGCGTTTTTCCACGCAGGAGAGACTCTGAGCTTCACCTGCCGCGCAGGTTACGTGCTTCAGGGTGAACCCACTATCCACTGCCTCCCTGGACATCCATCTCAATGGAGCGGAGCGCCCCCTATGTGCAGAGGTACTGCACTCTTAAAGTAAAATGTTTAAATAAGATGTTCAAATCTCCTTTAGTGTAAGTGGCATACTTATATGAGTTTTAAAGCAGTGTTTAATGATTCAGGTGTCTCACAGAAGTTGTTACCGGTGTTTTTTTAGCTTCTTCAAGAAACACTGATGAACACAGATTGAACGGTGACACTATTTTTAGTATTATCAAAACATCACTAAACATTGTAACATCCTAATTCATCATTGTATTATTTAAAATAAAGTGTTTTATAAAATGTCTACATTACAGCTGCCGATTCAGAGTTTGATGTAGAGGGCGTCAACATTGCTATCGCAGTTCTGATTCCTGTTGCGGTGGTGCTGATGCTCCTTTTGGTCGCTTTCCTCTGCATCTCAATGTAAGTTTTAAGAGCAGGGAGAAGGACACTGTGCTAATTGGTTTGGAGGTTGATTTTCACTAATAGGATTGTTTTGTTTGTTCCTCCAGAGCTCAAAGCAAAACTTTTCAGCTCCCTGGGTCGTCATCGCCACCGTATGACAACATGACAGAAGAATCTGCATTTGACAACCCTGTATATGAGACGGGAGTAAGTATGGATGCCATGAACCTCAGAGACGTGGGCTCTCACAACACCATCGTCCTGTCCTGATCAACCCTGCCTGCCATTCTGTCATTCCACCTGTCATCTGTGACTCTGACCTGCTCTGCAGAACAAATAGTGTGAATAAATGGCTAAACAACAAACAGAGAAATATGCTTTTATTTTAAAATCCAGTATTTGTAATATAACGTAGCAGTATCAGTATGCAATGGCGCTATTAAGAACTGAGGACCTTATATATCATAAATCTTCATAATTTAGTCCTTAATGTTACATTTACAGTTGAGGTCAAAAGTTTACATACACCTTGCTGAATCTGCAACATGTTTTTTATTTTACTAAAATAATCTCTTTTCAAATAAGAGATATTTACATATAGTCCACAAGAGAAAATAATAGTTGAATTTGTAAAAATGACCCTGTTCAAAAGTTTACACACGCTTGATTCTTAATACTGTGTTGTTACCTGAATGATAAAGGGCTGTGTTTTTTGTTTGTTTGTTTAGTGATAGTTGTTCATGAGTCACTTGTTTGTCCTGAACAGTTAAAACTGCCTGCTGCAGTCATTGTTGGAAAGGGTTCAAATACACAAAAATGTTTAAAAACCAAAGAATTTGTGGGACCTGAAGGATTTTTCTGAAGAACAGCAGGCAGTTTAACTGTTCAGGACAAGGGACTCATGAACAGCTATCACTAAACAAAAAAACACAGCTGTGGATCATTCAGGTATTAGGAATCAAGCGTATGTAAACTTTTGAACAGGGTCATTTTTATAAATTCAACTAGTATTTTCTCTTATGAACTATATGTAAATGTCTTTTATGTAAAATATCTTATTCAGGTCAGTACTAAATAAAACATTACATGCATTTCGTATGATCCCTCTTAGTTTGGTAAAATAATTAACATTTTGCAGATTCTGCAGGGTGTATGTAAACATTTGACCTCAACTGTAATGTTTATTATTACATAAAACATTAAGACTTCATCTTAAGAAATTAATTTTATGTCTTTTCTGTCTAATAATATTTCAAGATCAAAAATGCTGCTGTATATTTATAACATATAAAGGGTTCGAATAAATATATCAGGTTGCAGTGCAGAAGAAAAGACGCTGGGTCTCTAATGAAAACATTCACTTTAGATGTAAAACCCATTTAGACTCGAGGCTGTGGGTCATTGATATCTAGAACTTAGCAGATGGTGTATGTGTGTCTCTTTTTACCCTCTTCATGTTCTCATGTTGGGCATTCCTACTAATACACTGGAGTACCTCATATTAACCAAAAACGCACCTTCTCATCATCAAGTCACCAGGGTCGGAAATTAACAAGGGCTTGTGGCAAAAAAACACCACGAAAATGACCAAAAATGCCCCTTAAATTCAAGACAAACGGGCAAAAAAATGCCCCTGTCGCAATTAAAATTAAATGTTAAAATGAATAAAAAGTGTCAAATCGTTGCATCAGATTGAGCATTTTTTACACTAGATTCGCTCACACAGCACACGGCATCAGATTGTTTTGTGCAGCGTTGAGCCTTTTAACCAATCAAACGTGTTTCTGTTGAATTTAGGAATGCGCTGGCCAATCAGAGACACTTCTGCTGAAAACGCTGGTTCTGTTATTGATTCCCTCATCATAAACAACACAGTGCAGATACGGTGTAAATAAAATATTAATTACATAGCTTCAGTGATTATAACTGGGGTTTTTACAAAACTTGTGCAAGACTTGGCTTATGTCACAGACTGACATGTTTGTCTGAATGTGACGTCCCCAAAATGAAACAAAAAAAGTCATAATATTGCAGCCCTATGAGCTCCTGTTTTTTTTACGTGTATAATTTAAATACAGTTTTGAACAGTCTGTTTTTATTGACAACAGTTTAAAATATTGATTAAAGTAATTGGGTCAATTTAAATATTTGACATTAAAGCCAACGTATGGTTTTCATAATAATAAGGTGATTATAAAAAATTGCCCTCACAAATGTAAAAAATGCCCCTGGAAATCAATTCTAGGGGGCAAATTTACATTTACATTTACATTTATTCATTTAGCAGACGCTTTTATCCAAAGCGACTTACAGGTGGGGAATACATCAAGCGATTTGTTCTAAAGAAGCAAAACGACCTACGAGGTGCTCAAAATACCATATAACAGGCATTGTTCAATTAAGTACAAGCTAGAAAGGGAAAAGAGTAGAAAAGGAGGAATTTTTTTTTTTTTTTTTTTTTTTTTTAAGTCAAGTAGTGTCGAAAGAGATGGGTTTTCAGCAGTTGCTTGAAAGTTGTTAGGGAGTTGGCATTCCGGATAGCGGTGGGAAGATCATTCCACCAGCCAGGAACGGTGTAAGAGAATGTTCTGGAAAGTGATTTTGTGCCTCTTTGTGATGGTACAATGAGGCGTCGCTCACTGGCACATTAAGGGGCAAATATTGCCCCTTAATGGAAAAGTTAATTTCTGACCCTGAAACTCACTACTATCTGTTGAATGTGAAAAGTTCTGTCCAAATTCCACTTGAATGATCATGCAATTATTAATGTTTAGTTACATTATAATACCTACATATGATAGGACTCATTATTTAGTTTCAAGTTGTTTATGTTCACGTTCATTATTTTTGTTTCATGTTTTCATAAGCTTTTTATTTGAAAGAAGCGGATATTTCTATTAAGCAAGGATGCATTCAATTGAACAAAAGTGCATAACGGATTCCACAAAAAAAATAAGCGGGACAACTGTTTTTAACATTGATAAAAGTAAGGGAAAAAAATTACTGGATATTATAATGATTTCTGAAGGATAATGTGACACTAAATACAAATCAGCACTGCATCACAGAAATAAATTATATTTTAAAATGTATTAAAATAGAAAACAGCTATTTTAAACTGTTAATACATTTTGCAATTTTTCAGTTTTACTGTATTTTTGGTCAAATAAATGCAGCCTTGGTAAGCATGAGAGACTTCTTTCAGAAATTTAAAAAATCTTACTAACCCCAAACTTTGTAATAGTAAATTATAATTAAATGTGTTATTTTTGGATGTATGTCACTTCCAAAGCTGTGCATTTTTTCAAGTACAAACTGTATCACCAGCTGTATTTAAGAGGGCTCTGAATGAAGGTTTTGAATGTTAAGACAAAACGGAACTACTGTACTGAAATCTGATTTGTTTATCTTTTCAGGATGCAAGGCAATACGAGGTGTGTATGTAAAATTCATCTGTCTTTCTTTTGGCACCTCTCCTCTTTTTTTTTCTGCTGGATTCCTGTAAATGTATTTTCTCTAAGACCTCTGCCAGCACATTAAAGATGGTGGACAATAGGGTGTTATTTCTGTAGCACATCAAAGCCTGAAGTTTGTGTTGTACTTTTTTTTTTTGGTAAAAATCCCCAAGGCTCACACCTTGAGGCTGGACTATATCAGAATGCACTGAATTCTTTGTTGCACATTGGGGAATAACAGAGGTGGAAGCTGTTTTCACCCATGCAGCAAAAGAGTCGGGAGAGTGGCTGAGAGTCTTGAGTTCTGTTTGCACTCATGATGGTGATGAAGCCATTTCTGTATGTATAATACTGGCACTGTCGCTGCATGGGGGCTTATTTGCAGAACACTTTGTAAATAAATGGTCTAAAACTACATTATGGTGTTGTGTGCTTATTTTGCAATATAGTGTTAAGCTGTGGAAGTTTGGATTTGAACAAGACTGTTGCTGTTTATTGAAAAGCATTACATTTTTATCTTTCAAATATTCTGCTTTTATTGCAATATAACAAAATTAATTTGTTTTTCAATAGAATCTATTCTATTTTATCCTAAATATTATTATTAATATTAAATTATTCTGAATACTTAATACATATGATTACACATGTAAATAATAATATACACTATACCAGTCAAATGTTTTTGAACAGTAGGATTTTTTATGTTTTTTTAAAGAATTCTCTTCTGCTCACCAAGCTTGCATTTATTTAATTCAGCAAAATACAGCAAAAGCAGTAATATTGTGAAATATTTTAATATTTAAAATAACTGCTTTTTATTTGAATATATTTTAAAATGTAATTTATTCCTGTGATCTACATTTTCAGCATCATTACTTAGTGTCACATAATCCTTAGGAAATCATTCTAATTTGCTGTTCAAGAACCATTTATTATTATTATTATTTATCATCATCATCAATATTTAAAATAGCTGAGCATTTACCTAAAATAAAAAGCTTTATACAGAAATAAATTACATTTTAAAATATATTAACATAGAAAACATTTGTTTTAAATAGTAAAAATATTTCTAAATTTTAATGTTTGTGCTATTTGGATCAAATAAATGTAGACTTGGTGAGCAGAAGAGACTTCTTTAAAAAAAATACGAAACTTTTACTGTTTAAAAATTTGATTGGTAGTGTATTATTTATTAATTATATATTAATGAATATTTGTTCACCCCCATCGTTCAGTCCTCACCGATGATTTTAACACTAGTCCACTCCAAAACCATAAAAAAAGAATTTGCTTCACTTCTTCCGTTTCACGCATTGGTTCGTGTCACGCCGGCGACTAAACGGACCAATCAGAGGCTTGAAATTTCCCTCACAATACAAAGAGGCTCGAACACGTAAACAAACCGGATAATGGCATCTGCTTTCTAACCCTCACCGGTTGATGCATTAAACAAGTTCCTCGCACCCACAAAAAAGGCCATACTAACGGCTCCCACAACCACATCGACAGAGAGGTTTTAAAAACGGAGGAAAAGAGCAAGATGGCTCCACTGTTGACGGGTACTGATGCCTGACCGCGAACGAATCGTTGTTTTGAACCGGCTCTTCATAAAGATCCATTCGAACCGATTAGCAAAGCGTTAGTAAGTCACTCGACTGTAAACAATGGGTTTTACCCAAAAAGTTAAATATCTTTCATCATTTACTCACTCTAGTGTTAATTTCAAATGTATGACATTCCTTTTTTCTGTGGTAGCCGGGAGCTTGAGTCATTATTCACTATTCACAGAAAAAAAACATGAAAGTGGATGGTGACTGAGACTGTCAGCGCCTAACTTAGGTGAACCATTTTGTAACCATAAACAATGCAAAGTCATTAAAAATAGTATTAAAAATATTATAATATAAATATTTAATTATTACAGAAATGTATAAATATGAAATATTTATTACATAAACTTTAGCTGTGGCAAATCGGTGAATTGATTCTACTGAACCGGTTCACTGAAACGAACCGATTCTCTAAATGAATTGGATTCCCAACACCACTGACGGGGCGACGCATGCGCACACAGCTTTGTGCGTCAGTTAGCGCGAGCGTTCCTTCATCACAACAGAGACGCTCCGCCGTTGAGTCGTTCTTTCACTGGGAGAAAAACGTCTGGTTTTCGCCGCTGCCAGTTCCTCGGAGAAGTTGTTCTTCGGGGGGCTTGATGTTTTACGTCTTTGCAACATGGACTTAATGATAATTTCGGTGTCTTTATTATTCCTTCTCCTGCCGGGCCGGAGTCTCGCACAGCACCGGGGATAGAGGCCTCCGCGCCCCTGCTCGATTAACGGAGAGCCCGCGCGGAGCCAAAACAGACACGGGCGGGAATACTACGGCTGTTTTCGTGGTCAGACGCTGTTCATCTGACAGGAGTCGGGGTGTAGTGGCTGAGGAAGACCTAACCAGTTGGGACTGTTGTTGATGTGGGAAAAAATGGAGACCCCGACGATTGTGTACGATCTGGATACCTCCGGCGGGCTTATGGAGGTAAGACAAATACACTCATGCACTCATTTATTCCTATCTTTGCTGTCCGGTTAACATTCTTAATGCAGACGCGAACCCGCTCTTGCTTGCTAATGTCATCCATTCCATAGGCTCCTTTCACATGGGCGCGCAAGTGCGCGTTCACGGTCACGGCCCAACAATGGCTTGAGCGGCTGATGTGATGTAAAACGCGTGCAGATGTTTCACTAATGAGTTTCTAAATCGCTCTCTTGCAGCAAATCCAGACTCTGCTGGCGCCGCCCAAGTCCGAGGATGGAGAGAAGAAGACCAGGAAACCGGACAGGAGCACCAGGAGAGCCGGCAGGGCCACCAATCACGATACCTGCGACAGCTGCCGGGAAGGAGGGGATCTGCTGTGTTGTGATCACTGCCCAGCTGCCTTCCATCTACAGTGCTGGTGTGTGTGATGCTGAAGCTGGGACAAAATTGGGCCCAGGACCAGGACTGGGATGGCCATCAGATTTGGCTGATGTTTCTTCTTACATCTCCAAATGGAATATCATGGATGCTGGGGTTTATTTATATGCTGTCTAATGTTTCTTGCACGAGCAGGGAGAAGCTCTAGCAGGGAGCTGATAAAAAATCATTAACCATGGACATCTGAAGGCCATGATTCCCTATTATGGAGAGATTGCTAGATGGATTTTTCTAAATCATCTAGAGTCTGTTTGTCAGATGTTTGCAGATCCGCAAAGATCTGTAATCAGTTTCCTTTAATAATGTCAGCATGAAATGATAATTCACCATATGTGACCCTGGACCACAAAACCAGTCATAAGGGTCCATTTTTTGAAATTGAGATTTATACATTATCTGAAAGCTGAATAAATAAGCTTTCCATTGATGTATGGTTTGTTAGGATAGGACAATATTTAAAAAAATCTGGAATCTGAGGGTGCAAAAAAAAAAAAAAAAATCAACATATTGAGAAAATCACCTTTAAATTTGTCCAAATTAAGTTCTTAGCAATGCAAATTACTAATCAAAAATTAGTCCATGCATGTTTAATTTTTTTAAATTGCTTTTAATAGTCTGTATAAACTGCAAGCTTTAACGCTCATCTGCCTCCATTTTTGAGTGCAATATGCATATCTCAAAATCCAATCAAAAGCTGATGCACAGAACCAAGTCCATGCCCTACATTTTTTTTTTTTTCTTATGGTAGTGTGTTACACTCAGATGTACGTCACAGTGTGGAAAATAGGATCTGTCACTGTCTTGGTTTTATTGTGACTTTAAACTCATGCTGTAATCAGTCCAGCTGCAGTGGAGGATGTTTGAATTTCGATTTCCCCTCCATTTTTCTCAATGTTTACTCTATCTGTTTGGGAGTTGAAATGATTCCATGTGTGTTTGAGGAGAAACACATGCAGCTGGTGCAACGCGGCCCACGGGCCACTGGAAATCTGCCACACTGGCCTTCATTTGTGTAGTCTCCAAATACCAGAGTTTCTGGGATTGATCGGATGTGCTTCAAAGAGAAAATACATTAGCATGTCAAGATCTTTTAATAAGTTTTTGCTGTTTTTAGATGAATTTGAAAGAATTGTGGGAAATCAGAAAGTTCAAACAGGTTTTATTTACAATGTTTTGCAGTTGTTGAAGTAATATTGAATCTGAGAGCCTGGTGTTTTTACGCTTCATTAAGGACTTTTTTAAAAACCTCAGTAGAACAGAAGTGGTGTGCAGTGCATACAAAAACAGAGACTCCTTTATTACAAAACGAGGTATTGATTTACCCTCTCTATGCCGGCTGGGTATAGATGGTTTATTCAAAGTCACCTCTTTTAAAACATCTGTTTAATGTGGCTCTGGTTTTAGAAAATGCCAAGTTTATAGTATTGTTTGTTGTTTTTTGCTTTTTTTGAATTTCACATTTAAAGTAGGCTAAACTATAAAGCTTTATCATTCGTTGTAGTATTGAATGGCTGCGCATACTATAACTGTGTATGTTTGTTCTGTGCTAAATGAAGCCTGTAGTTTTACTTCTGACTTTGTTTACATTTCCTCAGTAACCCGCCATTGAGCAGAGAAATGCTGCCCCCTGGTGACTGGATGTGTCATCGCTGCACTGTTCGCAAGAAAGTTAGTGTCCTGTCTGTTATTTAAAAAAATTATTAACAATTTCTACTAAGAATTTTACTAAAAATTATTTTTTGGTCCTTAGCTAATCACAAGCCTGATTATTATACATTTACTGTTTGAAAATGTATCCTTTACAAACAAACATTTTTGTACATTATGACAGTGGTTTGCTTTAAAAAGAAAAAAAAGAAAGAAATGGGCCTTACGTTTAAAAACGTATTGACTTGTGATAATGACATGATAATGCATTATGATAAAGATAATGCATTTTTTTTTTTTTTTTTAAATTCTGATTTTTTTTTTCCTCACTAGAAAAGAGAACACAAGAAGGAGCAAATCAACGGTCTGTTGGAGCGGCAGCTGGGGAAGCAGACGCCTTCTCCGGCTCCTGAGCAGGAATGTGGGACGTTACGCCTGGATCCTTCTGTGGGGTCGGCCGGCACAGGGCTGCGGGCCGCTGTTGCTCAGGTACGACTCTTGGAGAGACGACCCAGCAGCCGACCTGCAACCCCCAATTCCAACACTTCTTCCACAGACACGCCCACACCGTCCGAGCAGAACGACATGGAGGAAGACCTCCTGGACGTGGAGGACGAAGCCCAGGGTTCTGAGCCTGAACTCTCAAATATCACATCAACCCTCAAACGACCATTTGACCTCCTAATCGCCGCTGCCATGCAAAGGAACCCCACGCAGTTCCAGCTTCCAAATGACCTCACTTGCACGACCGCACTTCCAGGTACAGGACATTCTGATTTCACCATAAAATTGTGTGAACAGATTGTATGTAATTAGTTGTGCTTGCCAAAGGTGAAGCATCACTATTACTATGCCACGCGTCTATTATTCCATACAAATTTCGGTGCGTAACTCGTCCCACACCATTTGTCACAAACCCATGAAAGTGGTGTCAAATTGTGTGGCTTATGGAGGAGAGGTGTACTATGACTCTTATAAGTGATTGGGCATATGATGATCATACAGTGGGTAAAAAAAAATCCCACAGACTTTGAATTGCGGCCAACTTTGAGTCGTAGCGCTAAGCAAGAATGGCCAGCTCTGCAAGAACATACCCCGCAATGGGCAGCACAATGTCATAGAGACATGGGGGAGGGCTCATTTTGCTTGGGCAACCAATAGGTCTTTCAGGATCATCATGAAGCGGTCAAGCCACGCCCTAGCAACCATTTAGAGAACCCTAGCAACTGATCCCTTAGACTTCCATTATAAAAGAGCCAGATGAATAGCTTTGGATCACAGGGTCATAAAAACAAGAGGATGGGCTCTTTTGACTTAGGGCAGGAAACAGCTATCACAAATTACCATTGACACTTCCTAGCCACATCCTAGCAACCAATATCAGGCATCCTAGATACCTGCCCTAAAGAGGCATATCTTCAAAGTGAATGTCATAGAGGCACGGGAGTTGATTTATATCATTCATACTGGCAAACAGCTTTTGGAGTATCATCACTGGCAGCTCTCAATCCACTCCCCAAAAACCAAACAGACTACTCTAGCAACCATTTAGCAAGACCTATATCTCTGCATCAGAACAATGTATAGACATGGGACTTTGCTCTTTTGACTCATGTTAGCAAACAGGATTTTCAACATGCTACACATGCTAGCATTGAATAGCTACATGCTAATAGTGATTAGCTAAAATTGAAAATATGCTTAAAATCCCATCTAATTGTTAAAATGTGACAAAAAAGACCTTAGTAACTGCACAGTGCAAAGAAAATGTACATATTTAGTTCTAAAATATGATGCATGTTTTTTCTTCGTCTCAGGCACCAGCAAAAGAAGACGAAAAGATGAGTTATCAGGCAAGAACATTAAACGTCCACAACATGAGCTAGACAATTATGGATTGGTTCCACTGCCGGTGAAAGTGTGCTACACATGCAACAGGTACAAGCTTTTATATGCATGTTATTTTAATAGGACACCTTTTTAAGATATTATACAGTAATAGTTGCTTTTATCTCTCAGGAGCTGCCGATTGGCTCCGCTGATCCAATGCGACTATTGCCCTCTCTTGTTTCACATGGACTGTTTGGACCCGCCTCTCACTGCCTTCCCTACAGGCAGGTGGATGTGTCCCAACCACATCCAGAACCTGGTAGTAAGGAAGCTTGTGTAAAACTAAAATCAAGATCTTTATGACATTTTTATATGCTGAATTGAAAAACACCCTGAAAACACTCTTACAAACATGCCACTTATTCGTTCCCCTTTCCTTACAGTTGAACCAGAGAGCCTTGACCCTCAGCAACCGTTGCCAGTTATTTGACCAATTTCAGGACCGTATATCCCAGCATGCCGTCAGACTTGATTTCCTGCAGCGGATACATCGGCAGCACCCCCCTACACGACGGTCGGCTCATGCCAGCATTAGAAAGACTCTGAAGGTGATCTGTTTTCTTTTAATTCCCAGCATGACACGAGTGAGATGTTGTTTGAAACTTTGAGATATCGTTTGGTTAATTGCAGGTTCCAGATGCCATAAAGTCACAGTACCAGAACCCGCCTACTCTAATGGCCACGGCAGGAATCCGTGAAGGGGAGCTGATCTGCACCGGCCTTCCAGAATCGTATGTCCCACAGCACTTAGCCAGTGAAGACGAACAGTGTCAGGTGTGTATAAGCAACCTGCGGTTTGCAACTGCTTCTGTATTCAGTATTGCTTCTGAACCAGTGTTTTTATTCTGTTTTGGTGTAGTGGCTCAAAGACGTCATCTCGCTGCAGTGCAGCATTATGAGGCATTTGTGGAACAAACAAACATCTCCTTGGGATTCAGAGCACACAGAAAAGACTGATCTGAAACTCAGAGACTCTTGCCAGAGTGCTGCCTCAACAGGCAGCCAGAACATTGCTCCAAAAGTTTCCTGTAGCTCGTGTACTGATGGACTGTGTCAGAACTGTAAGACCACAAATGGCCCTGTAGACCGATTGGTTCAGTCCAACGGAACTCAAGAAAACACCACTGAGCATGAAATGCCCCGTTTACACATGCCCACTCCACCCAACCATGCCAACACTGAAATGGTAATCAAGACTGAGAATGCCAGCTTAAAATCCTGTAGTGGCACCGAGTGTGTCAAATCGGAGACCAGCACTCCATCATGTGACCATGAGAAAACCACATCAGCTTCAGACACAACAGCAGCATCAAAGCTCTCGGGCTCTATTGTGTGTTCAGGAGCACATGTTGCAAAACCACAGAAAATCATCTCAGACACCGGATCAAAAGATCAGAGAGCTTCATTCCCATCCAGTGGTAAATGCCTACTTCTGTACTTTTGATTATTGTATAGCAATACTTTAAAAAATACTGATTGGCTGCTTTCTCTTATCAGATGGGAATGCTGCCTCGGATTCTGTGATGGCAGGCAGTGGTGACATCTTCTCTTGCACAGAACCTAACATGCTGGAGCTTTCTGGACGAATAAAAGACATCATGCAGGGCAGCGGAGGTGGGTTTGAGTGTGTTTCAAACAGGAATCTTGTAGTCTTTCTTTTTTGCTATTCAAGTTAGTTTGAAAATATATTGTAACATTAAGGATTTAAAATCCTTCCCAGTTCTAAATTGTGCATTAAAGCAACTTTGGCGCTCCCTACAGTTAAGTGAGTGAAATTCACTGTCATGAATTTACCACTGTAGAAATTACAGTTGATAGCTAGCTAATAGCTTTTCATAACAGTTGAAGTCAAATGTTTACATACACCTTGCAGAATCTATAAAATGATCACTTACCTAAATAAGACGGATTGTACAAAATGCATGTTAATTTTTATTTAGTACTGACCTGAATAAGATATTTCACATAAGATGTTTACATATGGTACAGAAGAGAAAGTAAGTTGAATTTCCAAAAATGACCCTGTTCAAACATTTACATACACTTGATTCTTAATACTGTGTTGTTACCTGAATGATCCACAGCTTTTTTTTTTCTAGTAATAGTTGTTCATGAGCCCCTTGTTTGTGTTAAACAGTTAAACTGTCCGCTGTTCTTCAGAAATTTTTTGGTTTTTCAGCATTTTTGTGTATTTGACCTTTTTCAACAATGACCATATGATTTTAAGATCCACCTTTTCACACTGAGGACAGCTAAGGGGCTCATATGCAACTATTACAGAAGGTTCAAATACTCACTGATGCTTCAGAAGAAAAACGATACATTAAGAGCCAGGGGTGTAAACTTTTGAACAGAATTAAGATTTTTCTTATTTTGCCTAAATATAATTTTTTTCCAATTTAGTACTGCCCTTCATAAGCTACAGAAGATACTTGCATATTTCCCAGAAGACAAAATAAGTTAAATTTACCGTGGTAAAATAATTAACATTCTACAGATTCTGCAAGGTGTATGTAAACTTTTGACTTCAAATATACATGCTCATCAAACTTACATTGGGGGAGGGGTGTAATTGCAATATTTATTTTTAATCTCCAGTGCTTATTTGTAAGCCTGCACTATTTGAAAAAAAATGGTTATATATCAATTTAACTATAAAATAATAATTATTGTTACTTAAACTATATTACACAAAAGACGACAGCATTTTGTAATCATTCTAAAACACTGTTTATATTGCAGAAGTTGAGCTTGCCTCATTGGATGAGAAATTTATCAAGCTTTTAGCGTGGCAACGGATTCAGCAGCTCTTTGAGTCAAAAACCTCTCCTGTTCAAAGCAGTTCTCCTTCATCTATGTCACCCGCTCACAGGAAACACAGTGAAGGTATGCGATTCATTATTTATTATGCTCTTTTTAAAGTTTGTGTCTCCATCTGTGAATGAACTCTTGATGTTTCTGTTTCAGCCCAAAGCAGGGAAGTACAAGCAAGAGCTTCATTCTGTTCTGTCTCTGGAAAGGGAACGGCTGTGAACATGTGCTATAGGAGTCTATACATCGGGACAGGTGATTATCATCCTGCGGCTGCAGGAAATGCATCATTTTACAGTGTTCAATACAACTGTTTTCTCATCGCAGGTGCTGATATGGACGTGTGCCTTACAAACTACGGGCATTGCAACTACGTTTCAGGGAAACATGCCTGTATATTTTATGATGAGGTATGCAATTTTAAACATTTAACATGCTTTACGCAGAAAGGAGGAATGATTTACAATTATATTTGTTCTTTCCTCCTCCAGAATGCAAAGCAGTACGAGCTGCTGAACTACAGTGAACATGGGACGACCGTTGACAACGTATTATATTCCTGTGACTTCTCTGAGAAGACGAGCCAGAGTCCGTCCAACAACCTGCTTGCCAAAGTGCAGAACATCATCCGTGAGTTATTCCTCTTCAGGAAATTTTTTAAAAATGAAAAATTGCATTTACTTCATTTACGCAGTGTATCAGTATTAACACAAGTGTGTTTGTAGGACGCTGTAGGAAAAAAGAGCAGGAAGAGTCTGCAATGGGCGTGGCTTCGACAACAGAGGGCAGAGTTATGAGCTGCCAGTCCCACGATGCTCCCATCACTCCGTGTAACTGTAAAAACAGTGGCTCTAGTTTGATCGGAGGCAGTGGTGCGGGATGGGAAGGCACTGCGCTCCTCCATCACGGAAGCCACGTCAAACTAGGCTGCTTGCAGTTCATATTCAGCATCACCGAGTTTGCCAACAAGCCACTTAAAGAGGAGCTCACCACCTGCAGCCTCACTCCCGCACCTGGCCAACAGGGGGAGCAGCTGAACAAGGCCACACCTACACCGCTCCAACACAACCTTGTAACTTAACCCCTAAAGCATCGACTTGTACAGTTTAAACGGTTTCCTAATTATTTAATTGTTTATACACTTGCATGAGGTGACTTTTTTCTAGTTCATTTCAGACTCTTTTGGCAGGTTGCACATTTTCTTGTCTCAATGCAAGATTTGCATTTTTAAAGGGAAACTTTGATCATCCTCTATGCTCAGAACCAATGAGCTGTTTTCACATGTAAAAATAAAACAAAACATGTTCTATTTTGTGCCAGTAACAATAGTTTTTATATAAACATGCATTTTCTTTTTTTCCATAAAAATGGATGCTTTTATTTATGTATGTCCTCTGGAGCGCACAACACAACGTGCAAAGAGACTCATGTACATATATGTATGTATCCATGTGAATAGCCAGAGAGCCACACGATTCGGTGCGCAAAAGTGCTCCAGTTTGTATTATTTCTGTCGTGCACTATTTGGTTGCTGTTCGGTCCTTTTATGTCTATTTCATGTGGTTCTGTAATTAGTTTTCACCAGGTTCTTGTGTCAAACTATGTAAATACAAACCAGATTTTAAATAACATGCTTTAGAAATCCACCAGCCTGTGTTCATGTGTCATGCTTACTGATCCATTTACTAGTCTTCTCTAAGATTAATTAGCATTACGTTTGCTTATTTGTAGACTAACAAGCTAGCACTGAAAGCATAAGATCCCATCGCTTTTCTTTATTTAACTATCTATCTATCCCTAGTACTCCCATACTACCTCCTAGTGGTCGCCAGACTTCAACCATATCAAGGGACCAGAATATCCTAAAATCTCAAACACCCTAGAAACATGGAAATAGTTACTTAATTTCAAGCCAATTAGCAACTTAATAGCAACATAGTCGTGAGTTTTGCATGGGTAAGAAACACTCATATTTTCCCTCAGTTACTGTAACAAATAGCTTTAAATATATAAATGCAATTTAAGTCAGTTAGGTAAAAGCAGCTCCACAGTGGTGCAATGTTCAATATAATAGCTGAGTGTTACTTGGGTTTTGTAAGATGAATGGACTATATCCAAGAGGGCGTGTTTGTTTCCAGTACCCAGTCTTTCTGTTTCCAGTGTGGAGGAAACCGAGCTCTTTTATAAGCAAATACAGCAGTTACTGCTCTGATCGTTTAAATATGTTTACCTTTCTGCTCATTTGCGGAGGACTCGTCGGGTTTTACCTTCTGCTGTGCGTGACAGTGTTACGACTGCCGAAATGTAAAAGTACAGCCAAGCTGCACGGGAAGACCGTGATCGTGACTGGTATGTGTTCGCTTTTAGTGCATTTAATGTTATCTTCAAACAATCGCGCATGTCCTCATTTTATCATTATCAACAGTATATAAAACCATTAATTAAACACATTCACAGATTTGACGCTTCTTGTAAACATTCCAAAACTGACAACTCGTCCACTACGTTCACACAGGCATTCGTGTTAAGTAACTAAATCGATAAGATTGACATTTGAGCTGGTTTAACTGCAGGAGCAAACACGGGTATCGGCAAAGCCACCGCGCTGGATCTGGCGAAAAGAGGAGCTCGTGTGATTCTAGCCTGCAGGGATGAAAGCAGAGCTCAGGCTGCTGTCACAGACATCCAGAGGGTGAGAGCGAGCATAATGTATTAACTGTTGAGGATAATGGCCGTTTGTGATAAGTAAAAAATCCACTAACGTTAGGGGGCGCATGCAGGGTTGCCAGGTTTACACAACAAAACTCACCCAATTGCCACTCAAAACTACCCCATTCGCGTTTCGATGGCACATTTTTTTGTCGGGGTTCCTCTGGTAAATTCTTTCATTTTAGGGGATAAATATGACGTTATTGGGTTCGCTTTAACCCGCGGCAACAGTGTTAAAGTAGCACAATTCCGCGGGAAAATTTCGCACTTGGCAACACTGGGCGCTTGGTGTCTCAATCAAAGCCACTGAGCTGCATTTAAATCTCAGGACGTGTCTTGTTTCACAAAATTAATGTTTTAACTCTGTTAATTAGTATCTCACATGCCAACTATAATAAAATATTATATTTAAAATAATTAAAAAGCCTTAATAGCTTTCAGTTAACACCTTCTTGTTATTACTTTATTAGTTTTTTTAATCATAACGGTTCATTAACAGTAACTGGTCGGAAGAGCTACAACGTACAGTTCAACAGTGGCAATATATAAGGCCGATTTAAAAATGTTAGATGAATTAATAAGAAAGCATTTGTTGTTGTTGTTGTTAAAAACGCGAACAAAATGAGGGTCGTATCAATTTAAAAAGCTAAACTTCTTTTAACATGATAAGGCGTTTTAAAAACGCGGCGCCGAGTAACGTTAACGTTAGCTGAAAAAGCAAACGAGGCGTAAGGGTTAGTTTCTGTTTAACACATGATTTTTTAAGTTGACATTCTCGACAACATTTTTCATCACCGTTATTCTAAAAAGGGGCTAGAATTTATATTCAAATGTATATTGTTTGACATTATAACGTGAGTAAATCTTGTGAGAAAAAAAAAAAAAAAAAAAATCACGGCTTTGGACAATACATCAGGAGTTTAACTGATGTACCCCAAAGTTAACTACTCACCAAGGACACGTTACGTCTGTTGTCTTCGGAGATGTGTCTGAAGTCCGCGGTCTTTTGGTTGATATAAAATAGAGCTCCATTATGATGGACATTCCTTCATGCTGAACTTCCTTCGTTGAAATAGTCGTTAAATTGCGCGGTCTAATTGACTCCTCCCCCACATGCAGGCACATTAAAACCAATCCGTTTTTTTAACCTTATTTATTTTATTTTTTTTAAATTAAAGTGATACTAACCGTGAATAAGTGAGTAAATACATACATACATACATACATACATACATACATACATTAATTAATTAATTAATTAATTAGTATTTTCTGACGAGCCCCGGCAAGCCTTGCCCTAGTGTTCAGAAACTTCTTTTCCTATTCTTTTTGCACAATGGGATTTTTTCTTTTTAAAAAGAGCTATAAGCTGTGAACCAAACCAACCATCTTTGAGGTGAATCACATTACAAACTACTGAAAGGGAAAAAACGTCTTTAACGAGGGAAAGAAATACAATAATGAAGCACTGTAAATGACAATCAAATGACAAGTTTTATAATCATCTGTCATTTTTTATAGACCATTTCGCTAGATGTAAACAACACTGGTCCAGAAGCACTTCCTGTTTTTTTTTTTTTTTTGTTTGTTTTTTTGTTTTGTTTTTTTATTTCACATATACACATGCATCTTAAAGGTGCTAATGTAGCTTCTTCATCCAGTGAAATGTTATGTTGGTTGTATTTTTTTGTGATGTTTGTGTAAAGTTAAAAAAAAAAAGAAACAGGAAGTGTATCGGGACCAGTATGTTTACATCTGACGAAATGGTCTGTTTGATTGTGTGTATAGAAACATTGTATTTTAATTGCAAAACATGCATGTGAAATCAATGAACTGATGTGACTGTCGCACAGGAATCGGGAAACAAAGAGGTGTTGTATATGCACTTAGATCTGGCCAGTTTGAAGTCTGTGAGGTCTTTCGCTGAAAACTTTCTCAAGAAAGAATCCAGATTGGACATTCTTATCAACAACGCAGGTAGCTGCAACTGAAATGATACACTTACTAACTTTTTAATATAACTAATGCAAATCTGCCTTAGATTTAAAAACTTTTTATTGATTTTTTTTTCTGTTTGTAGGACTTGTAATTGATGGCAAGACTGAGGATGGCTTTGGAATGATCTTTGGCGTCAATCACCTCGGTCACTTCCTGTTAACCGTCCTGCTGCTGGAAAGGTTAAAAGAGTGTGGCCCCAGCAGAGTTGTGACAGTCTCTTCAATGGCCCATTCATGGGGGACAATTGATTTCAGCTCCATCAACACTCATAAAGATTTGGGTTTAGGAAATTCTGCTACTGCCTTATTAGGCTTGTACGGTCACAGCAAACTCTGCAATGTCCTTTTTACGCATGAACTGGCCAAGAGACTCAAAGGCACAAATGTCACCTGCTACAGTCTGCATCCAGGTCAGTCTGTGTTTTTTAATCTCTAAATAGCAGTACTTGATAAAATATCAAAGGTCATAAGTGATCAATGCTGACCTATTTTGTAGGGGCCATCAAAACGGAAATTGGTCGTCACAGCAATCTGTGGTGGCGGATGTTCATGGCACCGATTTTGCTGCTTTTCTTTACGGATGTAGAATCTGGAGCTCAGACGTCTCTTTATTGTGCACTTCAAGAGGGTATCGAACCCCTGAGTGGACGCTACTTCTCTAGCTGTGCAGTGCAGAATGTTTTTGCTAAAGCCAGAGATGACGCAGTAGCCAAAAAGCTTTGGGAAGTCAGCGAGAGGCTTGTTGGTTTAGCGTGAGATGATTCGTTTCATTACACCCGTATGGATTTACATTTGCACAGTCTGTTTAGTGGCACCTGTGGTTAATTGTGTTGGATAAATCAATGTTCTACATATTAAAAAAGCCTGTGTTAAACTTTGTGGTTCATAACATGCTCTGACCGCAACAAACAAGCTATTTAATTCTTCTAATAAAACTATTCTTTGATATTTTGAATGTAACACAAACCGCTGCATATATGACATGTTTTCACTTCCTGAAGTTTATTGGACAAGGTTTCCACCACATAAATCATGTTTCTTTGTCATACCAGAGTAAAGATGTAACTCGCTAGGTGTGTCTGGGGATATCAAGGCCTTACTGTGATGAATGCGTCACCTCTCCCTGTTGGAGTATGTAAAGGAACAATATGCACAATATGAACAATATCATGTGCGGATTGCTGGTGTCAAAAAATATGCCATGGAAGGCCAGTTACTCAATAACTCCATGATAATGTGACTCAAAAACGTTTGGCACCGAGTTCTATGATAATGTCATCTCTACTAAGAAATTCAAACAACATTCAATCACTTCTCAGTTTTACTAATAACTACTACAAACTTCAGCTTTGCCATCACCAGAATAAATCACACTATTTAAAATATACAAACTGTGGTGTTTGCTGTATTTTTTGGTCTCAACATCTTACCAAATAATGTTGTTAGAAAAGCTTATTCTACCCAGTGTGTGTTTTAAGTTATATCTTAACTATGATGATTATTTAATATTTGTTTAATTAAAATGTAATTGTTTATACACTTGCATGAGGTGAATTTTTTTCTAATTTATTTCATACTCTTTTGGGAGGTTGCACATTTTGTCTCAAAGAGAAACTTTGATCAGAACCAATGAGCTGTTTTCTCAGATAAAAAAAAAAAAAAAAAAAAAAAAAAAAAAAAAAAATCACACATGTTCTATTTTGTGCCAGTAATGAAAGTTTTTATATAAACATGCATTTTCTTTTTACCATAAGAAATGGATGCTTTTATCTATGTACAGATGTGGTCAAAAGTTTACATACACCTTGCAGAATCTGCTAAATGTTAATTATTTTACCAAAATAAGAGAGATCATACAAAATGTATGTTATTTTTATTTAGTACTGACCTCAATAAGATCTTTCACATAAAAGATGCCTAGTCCACAAGAGACTTAGAAAAGAAATAATAGAGAGAAATAATAGTTGAATTTATAAAAAATGACCCTGTTCAGAAGTTTACGCACACTTGATTCTTAATACTTTGTTGTTTCCTGAATGATCCACAGCTGTGTGTGGTGTTGTTGTTGTTGTTTTTTGCGATAATTGTTTATGAGTCCCGTGTTTGTCCTGAACAGTTAAACTGCCTGCCGTTTTTCAGGAAAATCCTTCAGGTCTCACAGATTCTTTGGTTTTGTAGCATTTTTGTGTATTTGAACCCTTTCCAACACACTGAGGAGAACTGAGGGACTCATATGCAACTATTACAGAAGGTTCAAACGCTCACTGATGCTCCAGAAGAAAAAACAATGCATTAAGAGCCAGGGGTGTAAACTTTTGAACAGAATGAAGATGTGTACATTTTTCTTATTTTGCCTAAATATCATATTTTTTTTCATTTAGTACTGCCCTTAAGAAGCTACAGAAGATACTTGCATTATTCCCAGAAGACAAAATAAGTCAAATTTACCCTCATCGTCAAATTCATCCATACAGTCATTGTTGGAAAGGGTTCAAAGTTCAACCAGTGACATGATAAGAGGGTTGAATGCAACGCTATCAGATTAGGTCTCATTCACCGGTTTTCAATCTTTTAAACACAATTGATGCCTTTTAATTTATTTAATCAAAAATATCAATGTTATTTTTTATTATTTCTATTTATTTAAATCTATCTAGCTATCTATCCCATCCTCAAACTTTGGACGCCCTAGCACTTTTTTGCCGCCTCTTAGTGGTCCCCGGACTTCAAACCTGGACCATATCAAGAGACCATCTTAAAATCTTTTTAAATAATATTTTCGAACACCCTAGAAACATGGCCATCATGCTTTCAAAATGTCATCAACAGAAGCCAGTTAGCAACTTAATGGCAACGTGGTCATGAGTTTTGCATGGGTAAGGAAGGAGCACTTATATTTTCCCTCAGTTACTGTAAAAAAACAGCCATTCAGTCAGTGAAGTGAATAAAAGCAGCGTAATAATGGTATAATGTTTAATAGCTTGGGGTGTTTGGACTTGGGTTTTGTAATCTGAATGGACTATACCCAGGAGGGCGTATTTGGCTCTAGCACCAGTCTTCCTGTTCCCAGTGTGGAGGAAAACGAGCACTTGCATGAGCAAATAAAGCAGTTACTGCTCTGATCGTTTGAATATGTTTACCTTTCTGCTCATTTGCGGAGGACTCGTCGGGTTTTACCTGCTGCTGTACGTGACGGTGTTGCGACAGCAAAGATGTAAAAGTACAGCTAAGCTGCACGGGAAGACCGTGATCGTGACTGGTATGTGTTCGCTTTTAGTGCAGTTGATATTCTCTTCGAAAAGGCAGGCAAGTTCTCATTGTATCATTATTAATAGTTTTGAAAACTTTTACAGATTCGACGCTTCTCGTAAACATTCCGTGCGTGCTAACTCGTCCACTAACGTTTACACAGGCATTCGTGATAAGCAACTGAACAGATAAGATTGACGTCTGAGCTGGTTTAATTGCAGGAGCAAACACGGGTATCGGCAAAGCCACCGCGCTGGATCTGGCGAAAAGAGGAGCTCGTGTGATTCTAGCCTGCAGGGATGAAAGCAGAGCTCAGGCTGCTGTCACAGACATCCAGAGGGTGAGAGCGAGCATAATGTGTTAACTGTTGAGGATAATGGCTGTTTCTAATAAGACGAAAATCAAAGTTCAACTGGGGGCGCATGCTGTCTCATTCAAAGCCACTGAGCTGCATTGTGTCTTGTTTCACAAATGTTTCATATTTTAACTATGTTATTTGGTATCTTATATACAAACCCGCAGCACTATAAACATATTATATATAAAATAATTAAAAAGCATTAATAGTTTTTAGTAAAAACCTTGTTAAAACTTTTACTGAAGCTGAATTAATAAGAAAGCGTTGTAGATTTTTTTAAAAAGTTATACTTATTTTAACACAACACAGTGTTTTAAAAATGTGGCATGAGGAGATGAAAAAGCAAACAAGGCGACTTCTCGTTTAAACTTCTAACATATTATCGAAAAACAACATTTTTCATCATCAAGAAAGTTCAATAATTTATATCTGAATCTATGTATGAAATCAATGAATGCATGCATGTAAAGTCAATCAACTGATGTGACTTGGCACACAGGAATCGGGAAACAAAGAGGTGTTGTATATGCACTTAGATCTGGCCAGTTTGAAGTCTGTGAGGTCTTTCGCTGAAAACTTTCTCAAGAAAGAATCCAGATTGGACATTCTTATCAACAACGCAGGTAGCTATCAAAAATATGCAATTGCAATGATACAGTTATTAACTTTTTAAGATAAACTTAATACTGATTTTTTGATTCTGTGTTTGTAGGACTTTTAGTTGGTGGCAGGACTGAGGATGGCTTTGGAAGGATCTTTGGCGTCAATCACCTTGGTCACTTTCTGTTAACCGTCCTGCTGCTGGAAAGGCTAAAACAGTGCGGCCCCAGTAGAGTTGTGACAGTCTCTTCAGATGCCCATTGGTGGGGGAAAATTGATTTCGACTGCATCAACACTCATAAAGACTTGGGATTAGGAAATTCCGCAGTGGCCATAATGACTTTGTATGGTCACAGCAAACTCTGCAATGTCCTTTTTACGCATGAACTGGCTAAGAGACTCAAAGGCACAAATGTCACCTGCTACAGTCTTCATCCAGGTCAGTTTGTGTTATTTAGTCTCAAAGCAGTACTTGATAAAATATCACAGGTCATAAGTGATCAGTGCTGATTTATTTTGTAGGGGCCATCAAAACGGAAATTGGTCGCCACACCAATATTTGGTGGCGTTTGGTTCTGGCACCGTTTTTGCTGCTCTTTTTTTTTGACGTGGAATCTGGAGCTCAGACATCTCTTTACTGTGCACTTCAAGAGGGAATCGAATCTCTGAGTGGACGCTACTTCTCTAGCTGTACAGTGCAGAATGTTTCTGCTAAAGCCAGTGATGATGCAGTAGCCAAAAAGCTTTGGGAAGTCAGCGAGAGGCTGGTTGGTTTAGCTTGAGCTCATCAGTTTCATTACACCTGTATGTGGCACCTGTGTTGGATAAATCTGTGTTTCTGCATATTATAAAAAGTCAAATTTTGCAGTTTGCTCAGAATGCAAAAAACAAGCTGATTAACTCTTCTAATAAAAATGTTTATTTTGCTGTACCTTGCTATCCCTTCCTGCCTCCTAGTGGTCTCCAGACCAGAATATCTTAAAATCTCCAACACCCTAGAAACATGACAGGGGTAAAACTGTAGTGATGGGTCATTCTTGAAAGATTTGTTCATTTTGAACAAATCTTTAATGTGACTCGGAACGATAGAGTCGTCTCGGGAAGTGATTCATTCAGTCGCGCATGCGCAACATCCTATTAGGTTCTGTACTGGAATTAGTTCATTTGTTTTGAGTCTTCGGGTTTTTAGAGTTGTTCGTTCACCTTATGGGGCTGTCACGTGATGAACGAACGACTCAAACCCGAAGACTCGAGAGATGACCTAATCAATTCTTTTTCCGACTGCGTTGGTTAGCTAATTGGGCTGTCAGGTGATAAATGAACGACTCAAACCCGAAAACTTGTCAGATAAGAGGTGAGGTGAGCTAATCATAGACTAAAGACTCAGGTAAACAATGAATTAATCTTTTCTGTTTCTTATAGCATTATAGTTTTGTTTTGTTTGAAGTGTGATCAATGTTTGTGTAAGCAGTAGATGTGTTAGGGAGGTAACAGGTAACATTTTAATTATATTTTGCTAATTAGAATGAAATGAACGAAATGACTCGGAAAAAGATTTGTTCATTTTGCTGAACCAGACTCAAAGGTCCGAGTTGGTAAAATGATCCGAACTTCCCATCACTATAAAACTGCAGACTGGAGATCTCCAAATGGGGGTGGGTACTCCAAAATAGGGTGTGGCTTCCTCTCTTTGACAGAAAGGCACATGACACGCATGTGCAATTCTTGCCCCCAATCCATTTCAGTGCAAACTCCGCCCCACAGCTGATTTTAAAGATTTTATTGGTTGTGTCAATCACAATGTTGAATTCCTACACTATGCTACATGCTACCCTAAACCTACCCCATATCTTACCCTAACCTTAACCAGTGGATTTGACTGCCCAGCGGAATTGGTGCTGAATAACGTGACAGATAAACAGTTAATAAGATTATGTGATATGAGATCGTCGGGCCGTTCTATAACACCCCAACCGGACCTCACTGGAAAACTGGACCTTTTTAGTTGCATCCAGCGTCACTACCCCCTCCTACCCTACGAATTTCAAGCCGTGGGACGCTCCCACTGCTTAAAACAAAGTGATAGAGTAAGACGTTTCCCCTGCGCTTCACTGGGACGGCTCGCGGGAGAGCTTGTGGGTGATTCCTGTTTATTTCATTAACCACTGGCCACAAACTTTGGGGCTCTCCTCTCATTGAGCATATTTATTTATATATCATACTTTATTTTATTTGAGATCAACTACAAACAATGTTTCATTTATAAAGTTTAGTTTTGAAATGTAAGTCAATAACAATACGCTGAAGCTAGAGCCAATGGGGAAAGTCTTTGCGTGACGAGACCCCGCCCCATTTTGGAGGTTCTGCCCACTTTTGGAGTTCCCACCCCATTTTGGAGATCTCCGGTCTGCAGTTATATATACTTGGGAAACATGGACATGGTTTCAAAATTTCATCAACAGAAGCCAGTTAGCACCTTAACAGCAATGTGGTCGTGAGTTTTGGATTAGTAAAGAGCACTCATATTATCCCCCAGTTACTGTAACAATTAGCTTTAAATATTTAAATGCCATTTCAGTCAGTGAAGTGAATAAAAGCAGCTCGACAGTAGTGTAAAGTTCAGTATAATAACTGTGAGTGTTAGTTGGGTTTTATGGCCTAAATGGACTGTATCCTGTCGTGTCGAGAAGGGTCTGGCTGCAGACATGCACCTGCACTCTCAGACCTGCGCTCTCAAACAACTGCACTTCCGGAAGTGACGTCACTTGCAGCCTATTTTATTTTTACTTTATTTTATAGATTTATTTATTTTTTTAAATTAAATCTCTCAACATTTTACAACAGTAGCCAGGTGGTGAAGACAAGAAAAAAGAAACTAAACTACAATGTCACTCGCAATCGCCACCTGCACTCTCAGCTACCTCCGACATCACTTGCAATCCACACAAATGGTGCGTGTTGCCAATAGAGACAAGACGCTGTGGTCGTTAAATGATTAAAACTAATTTAATAGCATAATGTACAGGGTCCTGCAAGTCATCTGTAGGAGATTAAAACAAGACCCGCAAATCCGTGGCCACAGAACAGCAGAATATGAACACAATGCACAAAGTCTCTCGTTAAGCTTTTTCCTCCCGTAGAAACCATTAATACTTGATATGGCTTAATGTATTAAGATACATTAAGTGCCATTAAATGATCAAATTTGTAATATAATTTATTAATTTAATGTACTTCAAGGAAAGTATATGGCCATGAACACAATGCGCAAACTTTCACTTTTATACTTGCCCAGCAAATGCCTAATGTGGCAAAACGGACTAAGATGATAAAGACCAAATTCAATATGAACCTTACTGTTGTCAAACGATATACCAGCAGATATGAACGCGCCATAAGAAAGGCATTATGTGATATTAAAAGGACCAACTCTGTATAGGCAAGCAGACGTGCGGAGAACGCAATGCGTTAAACAGACGTTTTCCTCCCGTAGAAAATCAATATAAACAAAAGACAATGATATAAAACAGCTGTAGAGATTATTCTTTATGGGAAAACGCAAATGTACGCAGCGTTGCGTTTATTCTGGGCTCACCTGCTTGTGTGTAGTTGTTTTAATAATGAATAGGAGCATATTAAGTTTAGACTTTATCATCTTAATCTGTTATGCCACATTATGCCACGCTTTGCAAAGGAAACATATAGCCTACATATACATTATATTAATAAACTGTATATCGAATTTGATCTTTTAATTGCATCTTAATACATTAAGCCATATTAAGTGTTAATGGTTGTCTACGGGAGGAAAACGCTTAACGAGAGACTACATATTCTCTCGTTGATATTCTGCTTCATGTTCATATTCGTTCATATTCTGCTGTTCTATGGCCACGGATTTGCGGGTCTTGTTTTTAATCTCCTACAGATGACTTGCAGGACCCTGTACGTTATGCTAAATTAGTTTTAATCGTTTAACCACCACAGCGTCTTGTCTCTTTTGGCAACACGCACCATCTGTGTGGATTGCAAATGATGTCGTGGGTAGCAGACATTGTAATTTAGTTTTTTTTTTCTTGTCTTCACCACTTGGCTATTGTTGTAAACGTCAATTTAAAAAAATAACTAGATAGTAAAGTTCGTAGACAAACTTTAAGTTGGCTTGAAAAAGCCTAGCCAGAAAGGTTTAAAACTTTTAAGTTAAGTTTGACTGTTTTCGGTTTAAAATAGTTTGAAAGATTAAAGTCTGAATGTTTTGAAGGCAATACAGTCTATTAGAAAAACAGATAGATATGGTGTTGCTGTGTGGTTGCTAGGTTACTCAGGGTGGTTGCTAGGATGCCTGGGGTGGTTGCTAGGGTGTTGCTATGTGGTTGCTAGGTTATCCAGTGTGGTTGCTAGGGCGGTTGCTAAGGTGTTGCTAGGCAGTTGCTAGGATACTCAGGGTGGTTGCTAGTGTTTTACTATGTGGTTGTTAGGGTATCCAGGGCGGTTGCTAGGGTGTTGCTAGGTGGTTGCTAGGGTACTCAGGCTGGTTGCTAAGGTGTTGCTAAGCGGTTGCTAGAGTACTCAGGGTGGTTGCTATTTAAGTTGCTAGGTGGTTGCTATGCTACCTGGGGTGGTTGCTAAGGTGTTGTTAGGCAGTTGCTAAGGTACTCAGTTTGGTTGCTAGGGTGTTGCTATTTGGTTGCTATGCTTCCTGGGATGGTTACTAAGTTGTTGCTAGGTGGTTGCTAGGGTACTCAGGGTGTTTGCTAGGGTGTTGCTATGCGGTTGCTAGGGTACCCGGGGGTGGTTGCTAAAGTGTTGCTCGGCGGTTGCTAGGGTACCCGGGGTGGTTGCTAAGGTGTTGCTAGGCGGTTGCTAGGGTACTCCAGGTGATTGCTATGGTGTTACTATCATGTTGGTACCATGATAAGCAAGTTTAACATGTTACTAGCATGTTACTAGCATGTTTCTAACATGATTAGCATGTTACTAGCATGATTCTAGCATGATTAGCAAGTGCTAGCATGATTAGCATGTTGTTATGTTTCTAGCATGATTAGCATGTTACTAGCATGATTCTAACATGGTTAGCAAGTTACTAGCATGTTTCTAGGATGATTAGCACATTACTAGCATAATTCTAGCATGATTAGCAAGATACTAACATGATTCTAGCATGATTAGCAAGTTACTAACACGATTAACATGTTACTAGCATGTTTCTAGCATCATTAGCATGTTACTAGCATGATTCTAGCATGATTAACATGTTACTAGCATGTTGTTGGCATAATTAGCATGATTAGCATACTGCTAACATGATTTAAATAGATTAGAAATATTAGATGAGTTTGAATGAGTTTAAATGGATTAGTAATAGTACATAGAAGTGAAGCTTCATTTAGTCTCAAAGGATTCTTGGAGTTTACATTTGAATTTTGACAGTTGGAGCTGGCTCATTTGAACATTCCGTCAATGTAAGTCTGGGATTTTTTGGTGGTTTTGACAGTTTGGTTTTACAAAAACCGTAAGCCAGATCAGTTAGAAAAGATATAGCGACCCGAGTCAGACCAGTGTGCAGGTCTGGGGCGAGTTTGGTGGCTGTAGCTTAAAAGCTCTAGGAGGAGATACGTTTTAAAAAAGGGTCTCAGAAGAAGAAGAAGAAGAAGAAGAAGAAGAAGAAGAAGAAGAAGTTTAAATACAATATCAGTAAGTTGGCTTTTTCAAGCCAACTTAATAAATATGTAAAATAAAGTAAAAAATAAAACAGACTGCAAATAAGGTCACTTGCAGAAGTGCAGGTGTCTGAGAGTGCAGGTGCATGTCTGCAGCCAGACCCTATTGGGGGCCGGTTTGGCTCCAGCACCCAGTCTTCCTGTTACCACTTTGGAGGAGGTGGCTCTTTCATAAGCAAATATAGCAGTTACTGCTCTGATCGTTTTAATATGTTTACCGTTCTACTCATTTGCGGAGGACTCGTCGCGTTTTACCTGCTGCTGTACGTGACGGTTTTGCGACTACCAAAATGTCAAAGTACAACCAAGCTGCACGGGAAGACCGTGATCGTGACTGGTATGTGTTCGGTTTTAGTGCATTTTGATATTCTCTTAAAACAGTGACGCATATCATCATTTTACCATTATAAATAGCTTTAAAACTATTACATTAAAACTTTTACTCCATGCGTGTTGACAACTCGTCCACTAACATTCGTGATAAGCAACTGAACAGATAAAACTCTGACATTTGAGCTGGTTTAATTGCAGGAGCAAACACGGGTATCGGAAAAGCCACCGCGCTGGATTTGGCGAAAAGAGGAGCTCGTGTGATTCTAGCCTGCAGGGATGAAAGCAGAGCTCAGGCTGCTGTCACAGACATCCAGAGGGTGAGAGCGAGTATTATGTATTACTGTTGAGGATAATGGCCGTTCTGATAAGTCAAAAATCCACTAGAGGGCGCATGGTGTCTCATTCCAGTGTTGCAAAGTCCTGTGATTTCCGGCGGAATTGGGCTACTTTAATATTGTTGCCGCGGGGTGTTTTTGATGTCCGCGGGTTGAATCGACCCCAATAACGTCATATTTAGCCCCTGACATGAGAATTTGCCAGCGGAACCGCGACAAAAAAAACATGCATGTTATCCACCAGAAAGCAATTTTTAATGGGACCCCCGTTTGTTGTAAAAACCTTTTAAAAAGTCTTTTATCCCCAAATTTTGTATGTATGCAAATTGTATAATATTCAAGGTTCACATTTCTAGTAATTGTGCAGTTAATTCTCATATTGTATTTTCATAAAGTTTTGAAATATTTGTCCTCTCCCCAAATTTATCACTACCAAAACACAGTAATATATAATTTAGTAAGAAGGGTTATACTGACCTATTAAGATTTTGCTTACATCTTCCCTGTAAATATACAGTACTGTGCAAAAGTTTTAGGCCACTAGTATTTCCACCAGCTAAAAAATGATTTAAAGTAAGTTATTTCTATCTTTTGCTGTAGTGTGTCAGTAAAAAATATCGGTTTACATTTCCAAACATTCTGTTTGCCATTAATTGTAATAGTCTAGTGAGATTTTTGTTTGCACAAAGAGTCTGACAACAGCCTGTGCTCCATACAGAAATCTGATCTCATCATCATCCAGTCTTCCTGGAATGACATGAAGTAACAGAACAAACTGAAACAGAGTAAATCCAGATAAACTGTGGCAACGTCTCCAAGATGCTTAAAGAGACCTACCTGCAAAACTACTTGAAAAATTTTGCGCAAGTGCACCTAGGACAAAAGCTGCTGTAAGCACAAAGAATGGTCGCACCAAATATCGATTTCATTTAGTTAATAGAAGGTAATTGATAAAGAAAATCTATTTATGACAGCATCCTCATTTTACAGCATTTTTACACAGGTGCCTAAAACTTTTAACAGCGCTGCAGCTTTGCAGGTAGGTTTCTTGAAGCATCCTGGAGACTTTGTCACAGTTTTTCTGGATTTAGTCTGTCTGAGTTTGTTCTGTTTCTTCATGTCATTCCAGACAGACTGGATGATGATGAGATCAGAACTCTGTGCAGAGCACTCGCTGTTGTCAGACTCTGTGTGCAAACAAAAATCTCACTGGATTATTACGATTAATGGCAAAATGAATGTTTGGAAATGTAATCTGATATTTCCTACTGACACACTACAGCAAAAGACAGACTTTAACTGACTTCAAACTATTTTTTAGCTGATGAAAATACTAGTGGCCTAAGACTTTTGCACAGTACTGTATATATTTTTCTATTTTATTAAAAAGGTAAATCAATAACAATTACAATTTTAACAATATTTCAAGTGTGATTTATAAGATTTGTTGTATTTTGAATCCAATTTTTCTTTGTAAAAGGCAAAAGATGATCATACTGATTTTAAACTTAATAATTTATTAGTTTGAATATACACTAAACCAAACACTATCATAACATCTCAGCTGATAATTCAGTATACTGTATTT
The DNA here is from genome assembly GCF_022985175.1 of Labeo rohita. Classification (NCBI taxonomy): domain Eukaryota; kingdom Metazoa; phylum Chordata; class Actinopteri; order Cypriniformes; family Cyprinidae; genus Labeo; species Labeo rohita. Next base: position 1,928,838 of record NC_066878.1, on the reverse strand, counting down.
TCAACAAAACATCCCATGTTCGTCATGGTCATGGTCAACAGTAATGTTTTGGTAGCAACCACATCACATTACAGAATTTTAACTCACATATAAAAAACACAACTAAAACACTAAAATACAAAAAAAAAATTGCATAACTGTGCTAAAATTTTTGTCACTTTTGTGACTACCGAAACAATGATTACATGTTTCAGTCATGACTGTTACAGTAGAAACAATTTTGGATACTTTTGAACCTAGCTCAAAGATGCTAATCAGCACATGGTTAGCTAGCACAGTTCTGAACAGTTGTACACTAAAAACTAAATGTTATGGAATAACCCCAAAAAAAAAGATTGTGTTTTATTGTAGAAAAATGGTGTTCGGTAGTGACAAGTTACACAGATTTTTCATACTTTTGAACACATTTACCTCAAAATGATGGGGCCTATCTACTCACACCTTGTAACTATGAGAGACATAAATGTGACATAAATATTTCCTGATCATAAGGGTGTAGTTAAAATCAGTCTCAGCCAATGGACTAAAATGTACACTTTTCAGTAGGTTTTTTTTTAACACAAAGTTTCATGATTTACAAAGAAAATATAAAATACTTTTTTTTTTTGAACTGCCTTTTTTTTTTAAAAATCAACAAGATATTTTTAAAAACAACAATGGAATAAAATGCAAGCATTATTTCAACATCATTTTCATAAGTTAATATTTAGGGGTTAGGGTTTAGGACAGCCATCTCTGAATTTTAAGTACCCACTAAATTATGTTTTTATATATATTAAGCTTGTTGATATTTTAAACATTATTGTGGGTTTCAGTAAATATCTAAGATCTAAGATCCTTTTATTGAAGAACATCTAAGATTTAAATACTTAAATGCTTTTTAAATGTGTTTTTTGATTGTGGGACAACAGTTTGAACCAATTCTGTAGAATGGCCCATATAAATTTGCAGAATTAATGCAGGAATGTATAAAATCAGTGAATGTATGCATGAGAAGTCAATGACCTGATGTGATTGTCGCACAGGAATCAGGAAACAAAGAGGTGTTGTATATGCACTTAGATCTGGCCAGTTTGAAGTCTGTGAGGTCTTTCGCTGAAAACTTTCTCAAGAAAGAATCCAGATTGGACATTCTTATCAGCAATGCAGGTAGCTATCAAAAATATGCAATTGCAACTTTAAGATAACTAACTCAAAATCTGCCTTGAGTTTAAAAACTATATTTGTTTGTAGGACTTGTAATGGGTGGCAAGACTGAGGATGGCTTTGGAAGGATTTTTGGCGTCAATCACCTCGGCCACTTTCTGTTAACCGTCCTGCTGCTAGAAAGGTTAAAAGAGTGCGGCCCCAGCAGAGTTGTGACAGTCTCTTCGAATGCCCATTCATGGGGGACAATTGATTTCAACTGCATCAACACTCATAAAGATTTGGGTTTAGGAAATTCCACAGTGGCATTAATAAAGTTGTACAATAACAGCAAACTCTGCAATGTCCTCTTTACGCATGAACTGGCTAAGAGACTCAAAGGCACAAATGTCACCTGCTACAGTGTGCATCCAGGTCAGTGTTATTTCATCTCTAAGAAGCTGTACTTGATAAAATATCACAGGTCATAAGTGATCAATGCTGATTTATTTTGTAGGGGGCATCAAAACGGAAATCAGTCGGCATGTCAATCTATGGTGGCGACTGTTCGCAGTACCGCTTTTGATGCTTTTCTTTTCGGACGTGGAATCTGGAGCTCAGACGTCTCTTTACTGTGCACTTCAAGAGGGTATTGAACCCCTGAGTGGACGCTACTTCTCTAGATGTGCGGTGCAGAATGTTTCTGCTAAAGCCAAAGATGATACAGTAGCCAAAAAGCTTTGGGAAGTCAGCGAGAGGCTTGTTGGTTTGGCATGAGGTAATCGGTTTCATTACACCTGTGTTGGATAAATCTGTGTTTCTGCATATTATAAAAAGCCTGTGTCAAATTTTGCAGTTCATAACATGCTATGACTGCAACAAACAAGCTGTTTAATTCTTATAATAAAAACGTTCTTTGATTATTTTACAGATGGTATCACTAAAGGGGAAACATATTTTGAATGTAACACAAATCGCTGCATATATGACACGTTTTCACTTAAGTTTAAGGGACTAAGTTTCCACCACATAAATCATGTTTCTTTGTCATACCAGAGTAAGGACGCAACTCCCTGGGTGTGTCTGGGGATACCGAAGCCTTACTGTGTTGAATGTGTCACCTCTCCCAGTTGGAGTATGTAATTGATTTAGTAAAGGAACAACATGCACTATCACCTACGCATCGCAGGTGTCAAAAAATACGTCAATGGATGCCAAAACTTTGAACCCAGTTACTCAATAACTATGTTAATGTGACTCAAAATAGTTTGGCACTGAGTTCTATGGTTACATCATCCCCAATAGGAAATTCAAACAACATTAAATCACTTCTTAATTTTACTAATAACCACTACAAACATCAGCTTTGCCATCACCAGAATAAATTTAAATTTAAATATATTAAAATGGAGTATGGTAGGATTTTAAATAATATACATTTAAATTTTAATTTAACAACCTTGTTTTTATTTTGGCCAATCTGTGTGTGTTTTTTGGTTTTTACACATTATGTTTACCTGTGATGGTAATTTAATATTCAATACAGTCAGGGATTAAAACTGTATTTAATAAAATACACAGAAAATAAAACAGCTCATATAAAAGTTATAAGAAATATGTTGAGCTCCTGATAGACCAGCATTTTGTAAATGTGAAGTGCCTTTAACTGATCTGTTGTGTACAAACCAACGTAGCCCATTTTTAAGACTTTCCACCTCTGCTCCATATTCGTTCATAAAACATGACAAGATATTAAGATAAATGAGCAATTTTGGCCTTGAACGGTCTATTGTTCACTTGAGCACGTGCAAACCGGTTTCGTTGAGAGCTCATATGGGGTGATGGAGTAAAACCCCGGACTGGTTTATCAGGTTCTGGTCCGGGCGGAGTACATAAAAACCGCCCGCAGACTCCTGCATTCGGTCGCAATCATGATCTATCTCATCATTCCCGTTGCGCTCGTCGCAGCTCTTTATGTCGTCTTGGTGGAGACGTTGTTTAAGAAATCAACATGTAAAGGAACCGCTGATTTGTCTGGGAAAACGGCTATTATTACAGGTGAGGTTTTTGATAAACATTCTTACCTCAGGTAAATGTCGCGTTGGCGTTTTCTTCAAATCTGCAATCTTCAAAACGCTGGAAAGCAGGCTTGTTTTTTTAGTTTTACACATGAGATGTTTGGTTTGCTGTTTCAGGCGGGAATACTGGTATCGGTAAGGCCACAGCTCTAGATCTGGCTGGTCGTGGAGTAAGAGTCATTCTGGCCTGCAGAAACCAGAAGAAAGCTGAGGCAGCTATAAATGACATCAAGAAGGTGAGGACCATCACTTCTGACCACTGATTCAAGTTTTGAGTGTTTGCTGAACCTGTATTTGTCGTTCAGGCTACGGGAAGCAATGATATCCTGTTTATGGAGCTTGATCTTGGAAGCCTCAAATCTGTGAGAGCTTTTGTTGAAAACTTCCTCAAATCTGAGTCAAGACTGGATCTGCTCATTAATAATGCAGGTAAGCCAAACCCTCAAAACCGTTTCATATGTAACCTTGGATCCCGAAACCGGTCAGAAGGGTTTTTTTTTTTTTTTAATTTGAGATTTATACATCATCTGAAAGCTGAATAAATAATGATGTATAGTTTGTTAGGATAGGACAATATTTGGCCAACTATTTGAATATCTGGAGTCTTGAGGGTCCAAAAAAAAATGTAAATATTGAGAAAGGCGCTTTAAAGTTGTCCAAATGAAATTCTTGGCAATGCATATTACTAATCAAAAATTAAGTTTTGATATATTTACGGTAGAAAATTTACAAAATATCTAAATGGAATATGATCTTTATATCCTAATGATTTAATAACTTTTGCCTGTTGCTACAAATACACCTGTGCTACTTAAGACTGGTTTGGTGGTCCAGGGTCACAAATTGGATTGTACACAATCTCTGGTCAACGTATTCAGCGTATTTTTAATTTTTTTATTTTATTTTATTTATGTTTAGGTCTTGTGGCGGATGGTCGAACCGAGGATGGTTTTGGCATAGAGTTTGGTGTCAACCATCTTGGCCATTTCCTGCTCACGTGTCTTCTCCTGGACCGCCTGAAGGAGAGTCCCGCTGCTCGTGTCATCACTCTGTCCTCCATGGCTTATCGCTGGGGCAAGATTGATTTCGATTCTCTTGTCACCACCAAAGATCTGGGGTCGGGGAGATACAGCTGGCAGTTCTTCCAGGCCTACTGCAGCAGCAAACTCTGTAACGTCCTGTTCACTCACGAACTGGCTAAGAGACTGAAGGGCACAAATGTCACCTGCTACAGTGTTCATCCAGGTAAATCATACTTTAAGGAATAGTTTTTAAGTTATGTCATTATTTACCCACACTCACGTTGTTCAAAACCTGTATGACTTTTTTCCAATTCGTTTGTACATTATTCAAATTCCTCTTTTTGCGTTCCACAAATGAAGATTCATACAGGTTTGGAATGCCCCAAGGTTGAGTAAATGTTTACTAAAAAATTATTTTTTTGAAGTTTTAAATTACATTTTTGTTATTGGCATACCTTTTACAAGAAAATACAAATTCAGTCTTTCTACTTTCATGTTTCATTTTGTTACTTGCCATTTCTTTAATTATTTATGAATTTGACAAGCAATTTCTAAGTGAAAATTGTTGCAAAACCAATTTTCATAAGTGTTCTTAAGGTGAAGTCACATTAGTGAATTTATGGCAAAATTTATGTCAAAAAGGTATACTGTCAATATTTCTGTTGGCTAACATGACAAATCCAAAAAAAGAAAAAAATTGAACCCATTGGGAAATTTTTCGCCTCCAAAGTTTCCGATAATGCAGATTTCTTTTGAAAAGGCTAGATTTTGTTCTCAAAAACTGGCAAACAGATGTAAATATGACTGCACGTTTTGACTATGCATTAACAGAAGCTCCATCTGAAATCTAGTATGTACTATGTTTGGTTTAAAACCTCTGATGTACCATATCCGCTATGTTGTCACCGTCACATGACCTACCAGCATCGGTTGTGTCACTTGAATGCCATTCACAATTTCTTGTGTACTAATCATGAATATGCACTTATTTGTGTGTAAAATCAGTGTTTTTTTTTGTTTTTTGTTGTTGTTTTTTGTTTGAAGCACTGTAACGTAAAATCCCACTCCCATTGAGAATTAAACAATTAATTTAAAATAAATGAGATGATGAATAATGACATCATTTTAAAATATAAGAGCAAATGAAACCCATAGTTTTGCATGTGAGTGTGTGTGAATTCCAGATCATTGATACTAATCTAGCCTATCATCTAGAATGCGCAGAGCCATTTCTGTTTTTTGATAAACTTGATAAACTTTCATCTTAAATATTCTTTACTGAAGATGTTGAGTCACCACGACTTGTTCAGTCGGGTTTAAACAAATGCATAATATCTTTTGCAGGTATTGTAAAAACCGAGCTCTCTCGCCATGTGAGTCTCTGGCAAAAAGTGTTCATCGAGCCAGTGGCCAGACTGCTGTTCCTGGACCCCAAAACTGGAGCCCAAACGACTCTTCATTGTGCTGTTCAGGAAGGAATCGAGCATTTGAGTGGACGATATTTCTCATGCTGCGCTGTGGAGGAAGTCGGCGCCAAAGCCAAAGATGACGCGGTGGCCAAAAAGCTTTGGGAAGTCAGTGAACGGCTGAGTGGCCTTTCATAAAGCCGGAGAAACTGTTTCATTTCTGGTGGCTGGAGACTCTGTGAACTTTATTTATCCCTACAGGGGGTAAAAAAACGTATGAAGTGATGAAACTGATTGTGATATTTTTGTTTACGGACGCACAATTATTTACAAGGTTTACAGTGTTTTATATGTTTGTTTACATTAACTGCTATATGCTGGTGTGAGTGGTTTTTTTTTTTTTTTTTTTTTTTTTACTGTATTAAAGTATGTAATGATAACACTATTATCCTAGTTGTTTCTTTATTGTATGAAATATTAAATTATATTTGATATGAAAGCAAAACTCAAAACAAATGTTAGTGATAAAGTAATTTTTGTTGGCATGTGCCAATTCCCAACTGGATTAAACATACAAACCTTTGGTTACATATTAGCAATAAATGCAGTTGAAGTCAAAAGTTTACATACACCTTGCAGAATCTGCAAAATGTTTATTATAGTTGAATTTATAAAAATGACCCTGTTTAGAAGTTTACATGCACTTGATTTTTAATACTCTGTTGTTACCTGAATGATCCACAGCTGTGTTTGTTTTATGTAGTGATAGTTAGTGATTGTTTGTCCTGAACATTTAAACTACCCGCTGTTCTTCAGAAAAATCCTTCAGGTCCCACAAATTGTTTGGGTTTTTCAACATTTTTGTGTATTTAAACCTTTTCCAACAAGGACTGTATGATATTGAGATCCATCTTTTCACACCGAGGACAACTGAGAGACTTGTATGCAAATATTATAGAAGGTTCAAACGCTCACTGATGCTCCAGAAGGAAACACAATGCATTAAGAGCCAGGGGTGAAAACTTTTGAACAGAATGAAGATGTGTACATTTTTCTTATTTTGCCTGAATATCATATTTGTCATATAGTACTGCCCTTCAGAATCTACAGAAGATATTTGTTTCCCAGAAGACTAAGTTAAATTTATCCTGATCTTCAAATTCAAAAACTTTTCACCCCCCCAGCTCTTAATGCATGGTGTTTCCTTTTGAAGCATCAGTGAGCGTTTGACCTTTCTGTAATAGTTGCATATGATTCCCTCAGTTGTCCTCAGTGTGAAAAGATGGATCTCAAAATCATACAGTCATTGTTGGAAAGGGTTCAAATACACAAAAAAGCTGAAAAACCAAAGAATTTATGGGACCTGAAGAATTTTTTCTGAAGAACAGCGGGCAGTTTAACCATCTAGGACAAACAAGGGACTCATGGAAAAACTAAAAAACCCCAAAAAACACACAGCTGTGGATCAATGAGGTAACAACACAGCATTAAAAATCAAGTTTATGTAAACTTTTGAACAGGGTCATTTTTTTTTATTTTTTATAAATTCAGTATTATTTTCTCTGTTTTATACGTAAACTTCTTTCATTAGACATTAGACATTTTATTCAGGTCAGTACTAAATAACAATAACATGCATTTTGTATGATCCCTCTCATTTTGGTCAAATAATTAACATTCTGTAGATTCTGCAAGGTGTATGTAAACTTTTGACTTCAACTGTAGCAGGCCATAATCTAAGCATGAAAAAGTATGAAAGCTTGTTTGTGCGACGGTATAAAAATAATAAATCTATCAATCCATCTATCTGTCTATCTATCTATCTAATAATTGCAGCCCATAGTCGCAATTGCCTTTTTTTATTCCGTGGCGGAAACGAGCTTCCATATCTAAAAAACTGACAGCTCTCAAAATTCCTGACTTGTTTGTAAACACTTTAAACTATGACTCATTGTATAATATCACACGAAACTTGAGATCAAGTGCAAAATCCCCTTACAAACATGTTATTGATATCATGTTCGCTGTAGATTGTATCTCAAGCAGGTTTGTCTAGGCCTAGTTAGATTTACGTAATCTCTTCTCAAGGTTTAACCCCACAGGCGTTTAACCCACGCTCACCTGTACAGGAGCACGTGTCTTCAACGCACGTCCTGCTATGCAGAGAATGAACAAATTATTTTCTTAAATGTGGTTAGAGGGTTTAGTGAGTTTGTGACTTAAGGCTGCAACTGAAAACCGCTGAGACTGCACGTACCATCAAATTCTCTTCCCGCTTCATTTACGGGCACAAACCCCCACCTTGTTTGGCAACGCGGAAGTAAGTTGTTTATAATTATGATAATAAATTAGAATAAATTAGAATAATACAATATTATTTTGTAATTTAAAGCAGCATAGTGTTTCTATAGGAAAAAATAAGCGGAAGCCACGCACAAACGTTACAAACGGTCCCGTCCGCGCTTACCTTAATAAATATCCACCTTATTTTTCCTTAAGAGTGGGCGCGGCCATTTGTAATTTAATTTTATGGGTCCAGCTTCCGGTCTCATCAGCATCCAGCTATTTTTAGCTGGAAAAACAGCTTGTTTTCCTGCTTGATGTTACAAATTGGTGTGTCTTGCCATATTATTTTAATGCATTATCTTAACTATGAACATGATGGCTGGCCAATGAACTGGATGTCTCACCCATAGGCTTACTTTTGCGTTGAAAAATAAGGTGGATAAGGCATTTCTTAGTAAATGGTAATACAGAAACTTAATTTATCCAATTTTATTGTGATTCAATTCACAAGATATGCTGACTGAAATAGTTTTACTTTCATTTTGATTGGAAAAGATGCCCGTGGCAGCCTTGAAACATGAAAACTGACAACATAAATCTGTGCACCATCCTGAGACATGATGTTAATATGACACAAAACTGTGAAATAATATTTGTAAACCTCTGAATTTTACCTAAATGAAACATTTCTTGCACACTTAGTTCTTACAACATTAAGACATTAAAAATAAAATAATAAAATCAAAATTTTCACCCACAACAATGAATGAACGTGAAATACTTTCCTTTTGTACTCCACTGAAGAAATAGCCAAACATGTTTGGAATAAGATTAAGAATTTTTGTGAACTTTTGTTTGAATGCTCTGAAAATAAAAATGAGTGTTTCTCCAAATGTCTCTTTTAAGATTATCCACCTTTCTCGTCCCGTAAATGCGGGCATGGCCATTTGTAAATTTTATGGGTCTGGCTTCCGGTCTCATCCGTGTCCAGCTAGCTTGTTTTGCTGCTTGATATTGCAAATTGGTGTCTTACCATATTATTTTAATGTATTATCTTAATAATGAACACACTGGTTTGTAGTGTACATAATTTTACCATTTACTGCACGTTGTTATTCTTCTCGTTATTTCCCTATAATGAACCGGAAGTCTCAACCACAGGCTTACTTAAAGGTAGATAAAGAAGAAGAAGAAAATATGAATTTCCAAAATAAAACAAAATACTGTAACGCATAACAAACTAAATCTAAAGTGCTCAGGTTGTTTGTTTAGCCTCCTGGAATTGACAATACCTATAAAATATTTGAATATTCATTCAAATAATGTCTGTGACAGATCAGACGATTAAAATACTGACAATAAAGTTATAGATATGCTAAACCTATAATACGCATCTAAACATGTTAGCCCTAAAATTGTTTATGCACAGAATATATAATCATACATAAAAAGTCAACACTGAAATTGCCACATTTCCCTTTAAAGTCTCTTTGTATCTCTAGTAAAGCCTTTTGCATGTCCATTCATTAATAGATCTGGGCTTTGTGTGTTTTAACTGCCCTCAAAAAATTGGAGGAGGTGTGGAACCACTTAAGTACTGGTCAGCTTGTTCATCCACCTCGCATTGGACAAATTCACGCAGTGCATCCAAGCAACGTCAATTTTTAAAATGTGCCCCAAAGTGTCGCTCAAACCAGTGTGATCTCCACCTCTTCTCTCTTCTGCACCTGGCCCTGTGCCTGCTGTTTGGGTGGAGGAGGAGCAGCTCGTACCTGCCGAAAACAAAAAACCCGTCAGATTTCACAGATTAGCGCCCAACATTGGCATGTAGCTTTCGAAGTGCAAATCTCACAGGTCTCAGGCCCGACCCGCCCTCTCCTGGGGATCTGGGTGATGGGGTGTGGGTGTGACCTGTAGAGGACAAAACACAGATGAATGTATTTCTGACATCTGACAAAAGCATAAAACTAAAAATAAACCAATGGCCTCAGCAGTGTTGTTTTAGTACCTTTGAGATACTATTATAATACTACTGAGATATGTATTGTTCATATTTTGAATTAGGTTTTATGTTTATATTTTCCATTTTTAATAATTTCCAAGATTTAATCATTTTATAGTGTGTTTTTTTATTTATGTTTTTAATTGTTACATTTTTATGTGTTTCTTATGTCTGTATAGTTTGTATTCATTTTTATTTCAGTTTTAGTTTTAGATATTTTAGTATATCAAGTTAAACCCTCAAAATGACAAACACTGCTTTGGCAACTAGCTTGAAATAAAATAAGTTTTATATTTTATTTGATTTCAGTTAACCTTTATTTAATTTTAAATAACTAAACACTTATTTATTTATTTATTTATTTTAAGTAACAAAGCATTTATTTCTTTCTTTTTAAAATTCATTTATTTTTATGGTTTTAGGTTTAGTTAAGTTTTTGAACAGTAAGATTTTTAATGTTTTTTTTTTTAAATAGGTCTTTTTTTAAAGTCTCTTATGCATTTATTTGATCTGAAGAATAGCAAAAATTTTAAAATGGAATTTTTTCTTGTGATTTCAAATTAATTTTTAGCATCATTACTCCAGTCACACGATCCTTCAGAAATCATTCTAATATTCAGCTTTAAACAGCTGAGTAGAATTTTTTCAGGTTTCTTTGATGAATAGAAAGTTCAGAAGCACGACATGTATCTGAAATAGAAATCTTTTGTGACATTATAAATGTCTTTATCATCACTTTTGATCATTTTAAAGCATCCTTGCTAAACAAAATTACTAATTTCTATCATTTCTTTCTCCAAGCTTTTGAATGGTATAGTGTATAATTTTTTTTCAGATAAATGCTGATCTTTCGATCTTTCTATTCATCAAAGAATCCTGAAAAAAATGTACTCTGGTGTTTTAAATATTGATAATAATAATAATAATAAAATATGTTTCTTCAACAGCAAATCAGCATATTAGTACAATTGCTGAAGGATCATGTGACACTGAAAACTGAAGTACTGATGCTAAAAATGTAGCTTTGATCACATGAATAAATTACATTTTAAAATACATTCAAATTGAAAGCAGTTATTTTAAATAGTAAAAATATTTTAGAATGTTACTGTTTTTGCTATATTTTGGATCAAATAAATACAGGCTTGGTGAGCAGAAGAGATTTAAAAAAAAATCTTACTGTTCAAAAGCTTTTGACATAGCGTATATTAAATGAAAGATGTAAAAAAAATATGAAAATTAGACATTTACTGAAAATAAGTTAAATAAGCACTAAAATTACTAAAACTATAACAGAAATGTAAAAAAATCCAGCTAAATACCAGTATTTTAGAAAAATAATTAAAATGATAAAAGCAAATAAAAGTACTAAAACAACAATGGTAAGCCAAAAAGTTCATTAGATTTTTTTCTTTAGAAATAAAATATAATGTTTATTTATAAGTAGCTAAATTAATTAAGATATTATACAACATTTTTAAAGGGGTCATCGGATGCCCATTTTCCACAAGTTGATATGATTCTTTAGGGTCTCAATGAAAAGTCTATAATATACTTTGCTTAAACATTCTCAATGGTAGTGTAAAACAACACCCTTTTTACCTTGCCAAAATCAGCTCTGCAAAAATCATCTCATTCTGGTCGAGGCTGCTTTAAATGCAAATGAGCTCTGCTCGCCCCGCCCCTCTCTTCTCTCTGTGGAGTGACAAGCCTGTTTACTTTAGCCGCATTTAGCCGCGTTTAGCCTCTAAAGTTGCTAACTAGCACATTATTAGGGAAGACGATCGCAAAGATTCATACAAAAAAACCTTATACTCACTTCTGCTGTAAGTAAAGCTGGATCATGAATGATTCATGTGAACATAGACGGATATATGTAGATTGGGAGGCGCATTCCCTTCACAAACAAACGTAATCTACTGCATCTGATGACCACTATGTTTATTATTACATCCAGCAACACAACACCTCAATCGCTCAATCAGAGATATTCTTGTCTAACTTGCATCCCTGCTCCGGCATCTAAACACAGAGGTTGGACTGTGACAGCTGGACTGAGGTAAGACGCTCATGTCAATCAACTATCGTGGGAGCGGCCTCTGTCAGTGTGATGCCACAATGACAGGCATCTGAGAATGGCTCGATTTGAAAAAGAGAATATTATTTTTACAGATTAATTAAACACCACTGCATGGATTTTTATCATTATAGGGTAGATTTGTACATACACTGCCAACACACATTAATGTTCAAACAACATGTAAAAGTGAACTTAGCATCCGATGACCCCTTTAAAGACAATCAGGCTGTGAGAAGCTTTATGATTGGCTGTGGTGCTCTGTGTCTTACTGTGGCTTAAGATTTTGGGGTGTTCTGGGGTTTGATAGCCATTTAAAGTGAGTGTGCTAGTCAAAGATGGCAGCGGGACAGACTCTGGACTGCTACAGGATGGAAACACAGTGTGTGGACAAGCTGCTTGATCCAGAGCTGACAGAGACACCTGGTGGTAACAAACAGCTATTACAAAAAGAATTTCAGCATTGAACATACTCTTGCTGTAAACATCAACACAGAAACTTTTTCAGTGTAGCCAGTGTTTTCCAGTAGTATGCGTATAAACCTGCACGTTCTTGCTCTTGTGTGTACGTGCACTCTCCGGTCTGCATAGATCCTCCACTAATACTGCGGGAAAGACGCCCACTGCGCCATTGAACTCGCCCTCCCAGAACCCATCATCTTCTTGGTTGTGTTTGCTGAGAATGCAAATAACGGCTCCCTCGGGGAAAGACAACTCATCCTCTGTTTGAGCCTCATAGGCATACAGAGCCCTGGCCAGATTTACGGCTGTGCAAAAGAGGAAGAGGATAGAAAATGTAGTTTGTTCCTTAAATTATTCTAAAGCATTCAAGATACAATACTATAAACTAGTATACTATAACTGGTGATCTCACCACTGCCATGAGTGTTCGGACTGTTCTGGGTGAGTGTCTCTATTTCTGGCTCATGTTCTGCCGAAGTGCTGGAGGTGTGTGATTGGGCGTCCATGCTGGAGAAAGACTGGAGCATCCTCAGTAGTGAGCTGGAGGTCGGGAGTTGCAAATATTTCTCTGGCACGTATCCCACCTGCCCTGCTCTGTTCCTAGCCTGAAAAACATAAACTTGTCCAATAAATGGCAACATCATAATTGGCATCTAGTTCAGCGGTTTTCAAACTAAAGTTCCTCAAACCTTACAGCTGTTTTAGCACTGTTGCCGTGGGTTGTTTTTAATGTCCACGGGTTAAAGCGACCCCAATAACGTGATATTTAACCCCTTGAATGTGAATTTTACCAAGGAGAAGCATGCCAAAAAATTTGTTTTTTACCCCACAGAGCGTGATTTCTACTGGGGCCCCCCTCCGAAACACAATTGGGCTAGCTTTAAGTAGGAATTGGGTGGGTTTTGTTGTGAAAACCTTAAAACCCTGCCTTATGGGCCCAAACAGTATGTTAAAGGGTCAGCAGAAAATTAGAGAAAAAAAACACAAGTGTATTTTACCACAACAAAATTTACTATTTACTATCTTGAAATAAGTAAATATTTTCTAAATATTTAAAAAAAATTGTTTTCATGTAGCAAATTTTAAAAAATAAAATGATTAACTTATAAATAAATGCTAATTATTTTAAAATACTAATTATATTTATAAATATACACTACCGTTCAAAATGTTGGGATCAGTAAGATTTTAATGTTTTTTATGCACAAGACTGCATTTATTTGATCAAAAATACAGAAAAAACTGTAATATTGTAAAATATTTGTTGAAATTTAAAATACCATTTTTCTATTTGAATGTACTTTAAAATATAATTTATTCCTGTGATGTAAAGCTGAATTTTTCAGCATCATTACTCCAGTCTTCAGTGTCACATGCTTCAAAAATCTTTCTAATATGCTGATTTATATCTATGTTGGAAACAGTTGTGATTCTTCATATTTTCTGAAACCTGTGCTACTGTTTTTCAGGATTTTTTGATGATGAAAAAGTTTAAAAGAACAGCATTTATAAATCTGTAAGTCTATACTATCATTTTGTACCAATTTAACACATCCTTGCTAAATAAAGTACAAATTTCTTTTAAAAAAGGATTTTAAAAAACCTTACTGACCCCAAAATTTCAAACAGTAGTGTATTTTGTTACAAAATATTTTAAACAAATGCTGTTTAACTTTTATTAATCAAATAACTAATAAATAAAATATATAAATAAATAATTTCTTTTGTAATATAGTTTAAAGCATTTTTGCTGTTTGAAGTATTCAGTTCTATCAAAACAAAATCTTACTGACACAAAGCTTTTGAAAAGTAGTGTATAATATTTGTAAAAATTAAAAACTAAAAGTTAAATTAAAAAACTAATTAATTTTATTAATTATTAAAGGATCTGTATACATGAAAATACGAAATTAATAAAAATATGTATATATGTCTTTATATTTGAAGGAATGAGTGAAGCAAAAGGATCATTTGAAAGTTCAAACACACTTTTGAAACACAGTGCGTGCATGTACCTTAACCCAGTCCTCCATGTCTCCATCATCAATAAGCTCCAGTATTTCCTGTTCCTGGATGGTGAGCTCATCAGGCTGGGACGCCTGTGGAAATAAAGCACAGAAAATGACATCACAATGAACGAACAGACCCTGAAAGACTGGAGGACGATAGAGTAGACCACACTAGGTGTGTACCTGATAGGAGTACAGCACAGAGCAGGTGAGAGGGTAGTTTCTGTGAGTGCTGGAGGGGCTGGAACTACTGTCGTCCAACGTCTCTGTGTCCTCATCATCTTCTCTATCAAAATCTACAGAGTGCTTTAGCCATTTATTGTAAAACATGATTAGAATGGGCTATACGGTTCTGCATAAATCTGGCTTTGACTATAAATGATTCAGACTTACAGAGAATGAAGCATCGTGGGTATTAAGGACCGCCCATCTCTCGTTTTCCAGTTCCTCCATCACTTGGTTCATGGCGCTCTTCAGCCAGACATCTACAGCCACACCAACATCTCTGAGGAGGTTCAGACGTGCCTCCGCCTTTAATTTCACCGTCTACGCAAAGAGTGGACTCATCATCTACCAACTTCCTATTTTATTACACACTGTTTATGTACATTAACTGTTCCAATACCAACTGATATAAGAATGGGTACTATTTCGAACTTTACTAGACTCAATGTGCAGCTTCAGTTTAAAAGATTAGTTCACTTCCAGAATGTGAATTAGCTGATAATTTACTCACCCCCATGCCATCCAAGATGTTCACGTCTTTCCTTCTTCAGTCGCAAAGAAATAAAGGTTTTTGAGGATTTTTCTCCATGTAGTGGACTTTGATTGGGATCAGTGGGCTGAAGGTCTAAATTGACATTTCAATGCAGCTTCAAAGGGCTCTACATGATCCCAGCAAAGGAATAAGGGTCTTATGTAGCGAAATTATTGGTCATTTTATTAAAAAAAATTAAAACGTATATACTTTGTAACTACAAATGCACATCTTGCACTAGCTCTGCGATACACATCTTCATGCACTGTGTACTCACGTTGGAAAAGTCATGCACAGTTAGTTCTTTGCCTGTGTAAAAAAGGTCGGGTGGGGCGAAAACTCCATCTCATTTTCTCCTCCAACTTTAAAATCGCCTGACATCGTTTTTTCATAAAGGACGTTTGACTTTCTTTGCACATTCACTTTGTGATTACGCATTGTAACAATCCGTCGAGCTAGATCAAGACGAGCATTTGTGGTTAAAAAGTATATAAATTCATTTTTTTATTTTTTTTAAATGACCATTTGTTTCGGTAGATAAGACCCTTATTCCTGGGCTGGGATTGTGTAGAGCCCTTTGAAGCTACACTGAAACTGCAATTTGGACCTTCAACCCATTGGCTCCGATTATATGGAGAAAAATCCTAGAATGTTTTCCTTAAAAACTTTTAAGGAAAATTTCTTTTCGACTGAAGAAAGAAAGAATTGACCATCTTGGATGATATGGGGTAAGTAAATTATCAGGAAATTTTCATTCTGGAAGTGAACTCCTTTAAAGAGTAGCGACCAGCAGAGGGTGTGTGTTTTTTTTTAGAGGTGATGGGCAACTTCCGTCCCGGACTGATATACAAATACAAATAAACAAACTCTTCACCTCTGATTTCCGAATGCATTCTCTTGCGTCATCCATTTTCAATTCCAGCTCGTTGTTATTCTGGTCCTGTTGATGTGACTCTTCATACTCCGAAAGAGTCTAAAAAACATAAAACCGAACACAAATTTGATCCAGTACAGTACATTATAATGATTTGATGTCTAAATTCCCTTGCAGCATTTAAAATGATTGATTTTATGCTTAATTTATTGACACAAAATAGATATAATATTATTTTACATTATTGTATTGATTGTTGTTGTTATTGTTTTATTTGATAATTCACTGAGACAAAACAGGTTTTATATTTTTGTTTTATTGAACTTAGTTATTGTTTTGTATAAAGAGATTTTATATTATACTAACACAATATTAATGCATGAACTAAGAATGAGCAATATATTTTCATAGCATATATTAACCTTTGTTCATGTTAGTGCATGAACTTATCTTAACAATTTTATATTTATCTTAATATTGGCTATTTATCAGCCAGAATTTCAAAAGTAGTGCAACTGTAATATATAAATTTCTAAATAAATATAAATACATATCTAAAATATATATATATATATATATATATATATATATATATACTGACCAAAATTATAAACGCAACACTTTTGTTTTTGCCTCCATTTTTCATGAGCTGACCTCATATATGGCATATCAAGATGCTGATTAGACAGCATGATTATTGTACAGGAGTGCCTTAGGCTGGCCACAATAAAAGGCCACTCTAAATTGTGCAGTTTTATCACACAGCACAATGCCACAGATGTCGCAAGTTTTGAGGGAGGCATGCTGACTGCAGGAATGTCCACCAGAGCTGTTGCCCGTGAACTGAATGTTCATTTCTCTACCATAAGCCATCTCCAAAGGCGTTTCAGAGAATTCGGCAGTACATCCAACCGGCCTCACAACCGCAGACCATGTGTAACCACACCAGCCCAGGACCTCCACGTCCAGCATCTTCACCTCTACGATCGTCTGAGACCAGCCACCCAGACAGCTGCTACAACAATCGGTTTGCATAACCAAAGAATTTCTGCACAAACTATCTGAAACCGTCTCAGGGAAGCTCATCTGCATGCTGGTCCTCCTCATCGGGGTCTTGACCTGACTGCAGTTTGTCGTCGTCGTAACCGACTTGAGTGGGCAAATGCTCACGTTCGATGCCGTCTGGCACTCTGGACAGGTGTTCTCTTCATGGATGAATCCCGGTTTTCACTGTACAGGGCAGATGGCAGACACCGTGTAAGGTGTCGTGTGGGTGAGCGGTTTGCTGATGTCAACATTGTGGATTGAATGGCCCATGGTGAGGGTGGGGTTATAGTATGGTTATGGACAACGAACACAGGTGCATTTTATTGATGGCATTTTGAATGCACAGAGATACCGTGACGAGATCCTGAGGCCCACTGTTGTGCCATTCATCCATGATCATCACCTCATGCTGCAGCATGACAGTGCACAGCCCCATGTTGCAAGGATCTGTACACAAATCCTGGAAGCTGAAAACATCCCAGTTCTTGCATGGCCAGCATACTCACCGGACACATCACCCATTGAGCATGTTTGGGATGCTCTGGATCGGCATATACGACAGCATCTTCCAGCAACTTCGCACAGCCTTTGAAGAGGAGTGGACCAACATTCCACAGGCCACAATCAACAACCTGATCAACTCTATGCGAAGGAGATGTGTTGCACTGCCTGAGGCAAATCATGGTCACACCAGATACTGACTGGTTTTCGGACCCCCCCAACACAGTAAAACTGCACATTTTAGAGTGGCCTTTTATTGTGGCCAGTCTAAGGCACACCTGTGCAATAATCATGCTTTCTAATCAGCATCTTGATATGCTACACCTGTGAGGTGGATGGATTATCTTGGCAAAGGAGAAGTGCTCACTAACACAGGTTTGTGAACAATATTTGAGAGAAATAGGCCTTTTGTGTACATAGAAAGATCTTTGAGTTCAGCTTATGAAAAAAGGGGGGGGAAAAGTGTTGCGTTTATAATTTTGGTCAGTGTATATATATATAAACATATACATGTAGCATGGGTATATTTGTAGCAATACCCCAAAATACATTGTATGAGCCAAAATTATTGATTTTTCTTTTAGCCAAAAATCATTAGGATATTAAGATTATGTTCCATTAAAATATTTTGTAAATTTCCTACCGTACATATATCAAAACTTAATTTTTGATTAGTAATATGCATTGCTAAGAACTTCATTTAGACAACTTTAAAGTCGATTTTCTCAATATTTTGATTATTTTTTGCACCCTCAGATTCCAGATTTTTAAATAGCTGTACCTCTGCCAAATATTGTCATATCCTAACATACCATACATCAATGAAAAGCTTATTTATTGTAATATATCTGAAAATTCTAAAAATTATATTCAACAAATTGACTCTCATGACTGATTTTGTTATCCTGGGTCACATATCGTTTCAGGACCCCTCACCCGCTGCGTGAGGATGATGTTCTTGTGTTCTCTTGCCACACGTGTGGCCCATTTCCTTGCTTCCTTATTCAGACTGTGTTCTTCAGCCGTGCCACTCTCCTTCAGCAGTTCCTTGACCTAAACAGATCAAGAGAGAGTTGACTAACACACAACACAGACCCTATTTCTGCACATGAAACCTTCTCAGTGCCCATGTGTAAAAAAAAAAAAAAAAAAAAAAAAATCAAAGCATAACTTGGAAGAACATCAATCTCCCAAAATCAAATCATTGCGCAACAACACTCTTAAAATATTATGTCTGTAAATATTGACAAACTAAATGATTAAGTAATGCAAGCTCTTGCCTGGGAATGAGAAAACACAGTACCCTGCATGCATTAGCTGATCTACAGCATGCAGATACTGATGATTAAACATCCAATAAATGTGCAAAAACAATTTCTATTAATATACAGTATTTATTATTTTTAAAAGCTTTATATTTTAGGTACAGGCAATGGGAGGTGTATGTGTGTGTGTGTGTGGGGGGGTGGTTGGTGCAAGAGGTGGGGCAGGTTCACTTCTCAATGCCCTCTTTTCACAGGCAGTGTTGCTTCCTGCCTGCACTGACGCCCAGTTTTTCCTGGTCTTTCCGCCCCACCAGCGCTGAGGGCTGCATCTCTAATGCTTTCTTTAGGAACAGGCTAATGCTTGTTTGACTCATAAACAAAAAGAGGGTTAGCGAACAAACGGGCCACTATACTTGTGTGGTGAGGGCCGAGATGACTCGCGGGCAGCAGGGGGCACTATTGCATATTCGAAAAACAGTTGCACAGTCATGGAAGAACACATTCGGCCTTCATTACAACACTTTTCCTCTGTCAGACTGATTAATAAAACAAATAAGAATATTATAACATGATTTTAAGTAACATAAGAGAAAAAGACGCTTCCTTAAGCTTATGTGGTGAGCTTTCATTTAAAACACTGAATTCACAATAAATGTAAAATCTATCTGTAAAAATACTCCAAGAAAAGGAATTTTGCATATTTTTTAAGTGACTGTTAGATGCTGTATAAGTATTATTCATTGTTAGTTGTTGTTAGTACAAATGAAACCTTAAAATAGATAAAAATCCTAATATACTGCATATTACCTATATTAGCATTATTTATATTATTATATTGTATTTAGATTTAGCTTTAGATTAGATAATACAATAATTAATTTTATATCATTCTTAATTTTAAATAAAAAATCTTACATTTTTATTTAATTTATTTATTTTTAATAGAATAATCTTATTTTATATTAATTTTAATATTAGCCATTTAGACTAAATATATTTTGGATTAGGTAATAGAATAATTAATAGAATAATTAATTTTATTAATTTTTTTATTTTATTATTATTTTATTATTATTTCAATAAAATAATATGATATTACTTTATATTTAATTCAATATTAGCCATTTATCAACCAGAATTTCAATATTTGTGCAAACCTAATATATAAATAAAAATTAAATAAATGTCTAAATAAATTATAAAAATACATATAAAATAATAAATATAAAAAAATATATATATATATATATATATATATATATATATATATTTTTTTTTTTTTTTTTTTTTTTTTAACTCTCAAAAACACATCTAGTAAATGAAGAAAAAGAGTTGCATCTGTTTTTCAGTGCAATTTTTTAAGACGTTCTTGAGTTGGAGGCAACATACCGAATCATTTTCACAGGGCTGATACCGAAAGGGGGTGGCTTTATGAAACACTGGGTTGTCCTGAATGAATATCTCTTGGTGAATATCCTGTGTCACCTATACAGGCCCAAACACACACAAACAAACACACAAGGACAATACATTTATGTAAACTACTTGACTAATGTCAAGATGTCACATTAACAATAGCATAGCTAACATAATCTCTCACCTGGAGGAACGACAGACCACCAGAACAGGTAATTCATGAATAGTATGTGTGTGTGTGTGTTGTAACATGATGCTGGACAAGAGACATTAAACCTGAGCCCTACAAACTGAATGGAAACACTGTGAGAATCATCGAATTACAACAACGCAGGACTACAAACAGACCTAATGACACATACTGAAGGCTGTCACTACTAAACATCAGTTGATTCTCCTCAAATATACACATTTACAACAACTAACAGTAATCTTGTATTTCTAATTTCAGTATTTTTGATGTTTCACCCAGTTCTTGCAGACTTGAAACATCAATATATCTTAAAAAGGCCTGTCTGCTCTAGCACAGAGTACAGATCTCATTCCTAAACCACTGCAAACTTTCTAAAGCAGGTACATTTCTCTCTTTAAGGTCAGTATTAACTGCTTGAGCTGGGATTTGATCCAATAACCCTCCAGTGGCAGATCATATTACTTGCTCTACATTCGGCTACAGTGGTTCATGTGTGTTTTTCCACAGCAGTGTATACTCAAGTGTGTCTGTGTGTGTGTGTTTGTGTGTGTAACTCACCCTACTGGACGTCTCCAGCAGGCACTGAAAAGTGTCCTGAATGCTTTGAGACGTCTCAAGCTCCGTTTGACACAGTGAAATGAGAAAACTCTGTATGTGATCGTAGAAACTGCCATCTAGAACCTGGATGCAAAAACAAGGAATAATAGTTTTACTTTTAGTTGGACTTTTTGGTTGTGATGTAAGTGATTAATATTGCTGTAATATTGTGAACTATTTTTACTATTTAAAATAACAGCTTTCTATTTTAATGTATTTTAAAATGTATTCCCGTGATCAAAGCTAAAATTTCAGCATCATTTCTTCAGTCTTCATTGCCACATGAACCTTCAGAAATCATTCTAATATGCTGATCTGCTGTTTAAGAAACATTATTTATTATTATTTTCAATGTTTAAACTTTTTTTTTTTTCAGAATTCTTTGATGAATAGAAATCAGCATTTATCTGAAGTAAAAAGCTTTTGTAATATTATACACTATACCATTCAAAAGCTTCAGGAGTCAGTATTTTTTTGGCAGAGGGGGAGAAATTGTAGGAATTAATAAGGATGCTTTTAAATTGATCAAAAGTGATGCTAAACACATTTATAATGTTCCAAAATTTCTATTTCAGATAAATGCTGTTCTTCTGAACTTTCTATTTATCAAAGAAACCTGAAAAAAATCTACTCAGCTGTTTTCAACAATAATAACAATGAATGTTTTTGAGCAGCAAAATCAGAATATTAGAATGATTTCTGAAGGATCATGTGACTGGAGTAATGATGCTAAAAATTTAGCTTTGAAATAACAGACATAAATTAAATTTTTAAATATATTCAAATAGAAAACAGTTATTTTAAATAGTAAAAATATTTCAAAATTTTACTGCTTCTGCTGTACTTCGGATCAAATAAATGCAAGTGCTTAGTGAGCAGAAGAGACATTCTTTTGAACATTACTGTTCAAAAACTTTTGACTGGTAGTGTATATAATAACACAAAATCATAATTTTAAAATACCTTTTTTTGTACACTTTTTTTAAACACTATTGTTCAAAACTCTACTGGGATTAGTAAGTTTTTTTGTTGATTTGTTGGTGTTGATCAAAAAATACAGTACAAAAAATAATATTGTGAAATATGATTACAATTTAAAATAGTTGTTTTTTATTTTAATATATTTTAAAGTGTAATTTATTCTTGTGATGTCAAGCTGAATCATTAGATATAATTTTGATATAATATTCAAAATATATTTTCAGCATCATTACTCCAGTCTTCAGTGTCACAGGATCCTTTAGAAATCATTCTAATATGCTGATTTGATGCTCAAGAAACATCTTTATTATTATCAATGTTATAAGCAGTTGTGCTTCGAAGATTATTTTAAATAAAAAAATAAATAAAAAGACAAAAAAATAAGCAACATCTGGCCTCACCCTTAAGCAGCTGATCAGATCAGTCTCATAATAGCGGTCCTGATGAGCGTTAGTGGCTGACAGTGAGAGCAGGTAATCATTCCTTGCTTGCGTGGCCTTGGACTTCCATTCGTTCTTCTTGGCTTTCAGCTGAAATCAACAGAAAATGTTCATGTGTGCACGTCACCATGATTTGCAAGCAAATTTTACGAGATGAAGACGGCAAAACATCACACACTGTAGTTAAACAACGGCCTAATTAAACGATCATATCCTAAAAAAAATATTTTATATTTGTTATTCACTTACACTGCCCTCCAAAAGTTTGAAAACACCCCTGGCAAAGAGTGGTTTTGGACGATATCAGAATAAATCCTTATCATTTTTTGGTGCAAATACATTAAAGTAACTTGACATTATCACTGAAGACCAGCAATAATAATTTTCATTTTGATTACATAATAATGGCAATATATACATGTCAAAGTCAGACATGCCCCTTTGCCAGCTGTGATGCCTGGCTACTGGTTTGAACTTGGCCCAGGTTTTTAAAAGATTTTTGGGTCAGCACACCTTAATAGCTTCAACAATTGATTGACAATTAAGTTTAGAACACAATGAATTTAGGCCCACATTATGCAAAGCTGTAATAGCTGCTAATGGTGGATAATTTAATGAATCAAAAATGTAAGTTTCTATGTATAAACTGTTTATGTAATAAAATATGTTTTCGTAGTTTGTGTTGTCCCTTATAAGCGCAATATTATCACAAATTAAAAAGGATTCATGCCAATATTGTCCAAAACCCCACTTTTCTAGGGCGTTTCCAAACATTTTTAATATTTGAAATTAATTTTTGTCATAATTTTTAAAAAAATTCCACTTTTTTCCTCACCCTCTCTTTTTCAATTAAGAAACAATATATTATTTGATATTATGTCCAATAAAGAATGTTCAATATTAAAAATCACAATGTATAGTCATTTCGGTATTTGATAACGTTTATCTGTGTTATTAAATATTAGTGTTTTAAAAGATTAACTCTGGGTGAATTAAAAATGGTAATCTAAATGTAAAAATATGAGAAATGAGCATGCACTGTTAAATGCTCAACCTCAACCAATGAACCAATGTGGTATTGATATAGTGCATTGTACCTTCACACTCGCCCTCTTCAAACTGGAACGTGACTGAAACAGACTGAGCTTCGACCTTGTATTGCACGAGCCAACAGGAATAAGAGAGGAAAAGAAACAAGAGTAGGGAAAAGCAGCAAATCTGCAATTAAAACTGAAAAACATGATAACCCTCTGCCCTGTTCTTGTGGACAGCTGATGTTGCTTCCTTCACATGTGACAGGTCAGCGAACGTACTTGGCCTCCATATCGGCTTTCTCTCTCACGGTCTGCGCCGTTTGTTCCGCCTCCTGGTAGGTCTTCCTGCTCTTCTCCAGGTCTCTGATCGTGACCTGCAGATCGGCCTGAGCTCTTGCAAGCTGTTCGCAGCACTGAAAGAGAGCAGATGAATAAACACTTTCACGAACGGCCGCTGTTAAGCTTTAGTGCAGAGTATCTGTTGACGCACTTACCTTCTTCAGTTGCAGGTCTTTCTGCGCTCGGAACGTCTTCACAGGATCTGAGATCTGGCTCCTGTAGTTCTCACATCCGTTGATACGAGACTGGCTCACTTTCATCACACCCTCCAAGTAGGATCTCCATACGGCCCATACATTTCTGCTTGATGATGAATACAATTGACAATGTGACTGAAAATCAATCATATATGCTGTTTATTTGCTCTTCTCATCTCTCCTGTTACCTGGTGTCTCTCTGGTCTTCTGATGGGGCTCCAGACCACTCTCGCTTCAAGTACTGTGATGCAAGCTTATGCAGAGCCTACAAGGTCAAGCCACATTTACTTATATAGCACTTCATACAATACAGACAGTCTTCGGGCCAAAATGCCAGTTCATAATCCATAATAATTCTTCTTCCAGTGAAAAGGTTTATCTCCTGTTGTCCTCTCACATCAAAATCCACCAACATATTTGTTTTCGCTTTTAAACGGGGCTTGATATGTGCATATTTCTCTCCTGATTCAGACAAGATTACTGGAGAAAGCAATACTATGGATAGAGGACTTGTATTTTAGTTGAAAATATCTTGACGGATTGGTTATTTGATGGACTGGAGTCATGTGGATTACTTGTGAATTATTGTAATTTTTTTATCAGCTGTTTGAAGAAATCTGTTCATCTTGGATGGCCTGCGGATGAGTACATTTTCCTATTCCTTCAAAATAACCTTATTAAACATTCATGAAAGTTTAGATTCAGAGCTTCCGAGTAGCATTTAAAAAAACTCCACTTCAATCGTCGCCACAAAATAAAACAGATGCCTGAGAGGAGAAATTTCTCTTTTTATCCCATCGCTTAAGATCAGTGCAAATGTGGAAAACATAGAAGACAACTTTCAGTCTGTAAAAGGGAAACCCACATGGGTATTTCTGCCTGTCTGCTTGACACTTAAATGCCAGACAGCGGTACAAACTGCGCCAACGTGTAGATCTACAAGTGAGTAAGCAACTGGCTGCTTTTGAAACAGAAGAAAGGAGAAAACAGCACTCACTTTCCATCCTCAAGTCAAGTAAATGTCACTGTATTGGACTGATCTCCAAGTCACAAACAATTTAGCAAAATATCACAGGGAAAATAACTTAAACCAGAAACTGAGAAATAACTAAGCTAGTATGAAGTTCCTTTCAGTACTTCACCAAAGTAAAGGTTCTTTATTGGCACTGATAGTTCCATGATGAACATCCATGGAATCTTCCCATTCCACAAAAGGTTCCTTATTATGTAAAATGATTCTTTAGAACAGAGTATAGCTAAACTTCAACATACTAAAATGACTGATCAGTAATAAGTTCCACAAAAGACAAAAAGTGACCAGCATCTTCTCAAAACTGAGAGGATTTGCTTCCTGGCCCTCAGACTACAATCTGGCACTGTCAACCCGGTCCTATGAGCTGCCAGCTCTGAAGAGTTGACTCAGGAAGAGACCCTGAGGAAGAGAGAGATTCCTGTCTTTATGAGCCAATCAGCATGTAGCAGCCCTGCAGGTGCACAGGCTTCAGATCCAAAAAAAAGAACCTCTTACTCATTCACACACATACTGAGAGTCATTCAGACAGCTGGGCTCTCCATTCACCAAGATGAATGATCTCGATGAAGAAATGCAGTACAAACAGTAATACTGTGAAAAATTAATACAATTTAAGGAACTGTTTTCTATTTGAATACATTTTAAAATGTAATTTATTTCTGTGATGGCAAACCTGAATTTTCAGGAGCCATCACTTCAGTCTTCAGTATCATATGATCCTTCCAAATTTGAATTGAATATGAAAATGTTTCTTGATTTGCTGCTCTTATTATTATCAATGTAGAAAACAGTTGTGCTGCCTAATATTTGTATATACACTACCAGTCAAAAGTTTTTAATGTTTTCTTAAAGAAGTCTCTTTTGCTTGCCAAGCCTGCATTTATTTGATCCAAAGTACAGCAAAAACAGTAAAATTCTGAAATATTTTTACTATTTAAAATAACTGTTTTTTATTCAAATATATTTTAAAATGTAATTTATTCCTGTGATTTCAAAGCAGAAATCCTTCAGAAATCATTCTAATATTCTGATTTACTTCTTTTGTAACATTATAAATGTCTTTATCATCACTTGTAAAAGTTTTAAAATAAAAGTATTAATTTCTATCATTTCTTTCACAAAAAAAAAAACAAAAAAAAACAAACATACTGACTCCAAGCTTTTGAACGGTATAGTGTATAATGTGACGAAAGGTTTTTATTTCAGGTAAATGCTGATCTCTGGATCTTTCTATTCATCAAAGAATGCTGAAAAAATGTACTCATCTGTTTTAAATAATGATGGTGATGATAATAATAAGAAGAAAAATGTTTCTTGAACAGCAAATCAGCATATTAGAATGATTTCTGAAGGATCATGTGACACTGAAGACTGGAGTAATGATGCTGAAAATGTAGCTTTGATCACAGGAAAAAAATACAATATTTAAAATATATTCAAATAGAAAACAATTATTTTAAATAGTAAGAATATTTCAAAACTGTAGTTTTTTTGGATCAAATAAATGCAGGCGTGGAGAGCAGAAGAGACTTCCTTAAAAAAACATTAAAAATCTTACTGTTCAAAAACTTTTGACTGGAAGTGTACATATATATTTTTTAGAATTCTTTTAATAAAAAGTTCAGAAGAACATTGTTTATTTGAAAAGTATATATTTTGTAACATAAATGATTTAATGTCACTTTAGAGCAATTCATTGTGGAATGGAAGTATGAAAACCTGACCGACCGCACAGGAATACATCCAAAATGTATGTAAATTTTGTAGCTTTAAGTGAAATGTATATCCTAACTCCCCAAATTTATAAAATCATATTCATAAAGTGAAACAGCATTAAAAGATCCATAGATATCAATCATAACTGTCAGTTATCAGTCTGTCCCACAGCTGATGTCACACGGATCTTCTTTAGGAACGCATATGAAAGAGTCAAGAAAAGCAGTTCATGAAACCAACCACCTGCAGGTCATTAAGAACCACAGTTTTTTCCACTGAGTCACTAAATCTACCTCTCTACAAAAACAAACTAATTCACACATAAAATATCAGTGATTAGTGAAAGATGCATAACATCTGTTCATCATTATTAATATTTGTTAATTATTCTGTCCGTAAAACCTTTAAATCATTTGTTTAATGAAACATAAACATGCTTTAAATTACGAACTCATGTAATTAAATATGATGGCCACAACTCACCTGTGAGTAATCTTTCTCTATTAGCGCTTTCTTTTGGCTGTAAGTCCTGATGATTAAACACACACACACACACACACATTCAAGCAGTTTAGCACTAATATACTAACAGACAGTCTTAATGTGTATTTAAAAAGCAGAAAATGCAAATCAAACCTCAGATCCTCCAGGAAGTCCAAGTCTGTCTGGTGTTTGAGCTGGAGTCTGTTCAGCTGCTCTGTGTGAGTGTGTTTCACCTCTTGTGTGACTTTTACCTGCAACACACACAATGACAAGTCTGACCCAGATCACACTAACCTGAAAGAGGAACCAGTGTCTGGCAGGATCAAGTCAATGGAGACAGATGCTGAAACTCGACGTAAACATAAACATTATGTATTATGTATAATGTGTTGTATGTGCACATATGTATACACACATTACATAATATACATTTTAGTAGTATTCCAAGATGTTGTCATTATACAAATTAATAGGTAATTAACTGACAATAAAAGATGATAAGGATGGTTAGACAGCAGGACAACATCTATCTGTCTATCAGTTTATTTGTTTAGTCAAAAAAAACCAATGAGATAAGAAAGCAAGCAAACATATACTGACATGACAACAAAACAAAACATTAGATCAATTAAATAAACAGGTCGAATCACCTTTCTTGGAGGAGGCTGCATCGTCTGGATATGGATATACAGGACAAAACTCTTAGAAATTCAGCCCGTGAAACCCAAACACATCTGCGGGACGAAGAAATTCAGTGCAGAATGACCTTTAAAGTGGAAGAAAGAAAAAAAGACCTCTGAAATACTTCCAGACCCCTCCGTTGAGCCGCTCACGTAAAAACTCAGCTGTGAACAGAAGCGAACTCTTATGAGAACTTGTCAGTGGAAGAGAATGAAGCACAGCGCCCTCCAGTGACAATAGGTGTGTATGTGCTGTTGTCTGGTTATTAATGTGTTCATGTTCATATATGCAATAATACATGATTCCTTTAGAATATGGGGTCAATGTATACAGACTAGCGTGCAGTATTTAATTGTATGCACAAAGATGAATGAGAAAAATCTAATTTAGAACTCTTGGGTTTAGTTTCAAGACTCTTACTCTGCGCGAACTCATTCTACATAATTGCAATGTGATGATAAACATTTTATAACACTGTCACTTAATTAAATTCATCCTTTATCATCATAATCACAGGGTTTTAAAAAGCCAAAGCCCCTGCGTCATATGTACTTATGATGAGGACATCTAGTGGTGGGCGTATGTAAAAATAAAGTGGGACACTTCAATATTACAAAAACAATTTCTTTTTTTTTTATAATAATAATAATAATAATAATAATGTATTTGCAATAATAATAATAATTATTATTATTATTTATTATTATGTATTTGTAATATGAATAATAATCATAATTTATCGTTATGGTCATACATTGGAATAAATACATTTCTAAAAGTGTACACTAAAAATGCTATTAACGAGTTTAAAACAACCCAGCACTGAGTGAAATATGGACAAAGCCAGTGACTGGGTTGTTATGACCCAACTATTTCTTAAAAACTACTATATTTCTTGCTTAAAACAAGCCCAAATAGGTTGAAAATATTTATGAATGTGTTCAATAAATGAACATTTATTAATAAGTTGAATAAATAATAATTAAATAATATACTTTTAAAAAATTGGCTATTAATAAATGTTCACCTTTTAAAAAATGCTGAGGTAAAAACAACCCAGTGCTGGGTAAAATATGAGAGATTGGGTTGTTTTGACCCAGCTGTTGGGTTAAATGTTTAACTCAACCTTCTGGGTAGTTTTAACTCAACTATCGCTAAAAAATGACTACGTTTCTTGCTTAAATGCAACCCAGAATAGGTTGGAAATGAACATTTATTAATATGCTTATAAAATGTACATTTATTAATAGGTTGAATAGTTAAATAATAAACATTTTTAATTGCTTATTGATATGTTCACCTTCTGATTATTGCTGATACCTCTATTAATTGTATCTGATTTGTAATTCACAACCTATTTTTGGTTCACTGTAAGCCAAAAATAGTTAAATAAAGTTAAATAAAACTACCCATTTAACCCAACCGCTGGGTTAAAACAACCCAGTCACTGAGTTTATCCATATTTCACCCAGGTTGTATTTAACCCAGCATTTTTAGAGTGATACTGGTACTAAATGTGTCACTAGCTGTTCAATCTGTTTGTGAAAAAGTTGACATGTTTAAAACCAGTGAAAACCAGTCAAATTAACATGGCTGGGAGTGTTTACTACAGATTAAGGGGATATTCCTGATTTATAATATTGCAGTGTCATCCAGTGATGACGAAGATACTAATTACAGGTCGGTTTCACAGCTTCTGTGATAAATTTGTTTCATTAATTTGTAGGTCAGTTACACTGACGGTTATAAAAACTGATTATTGGCTTGATATGACTAATACAATTACTCAGTATTTGCTAAATTTAGCCAAAGTTAAGATTAAGGTGTGCATGTGAACATGATGTGTCTATCCACAAAATCTCCACAGAATTACAAAATCTTTTAGAACCTCTTAAGAATGGAAATAAGTTTGTAAAGACTTGAATCTTAATCCAAACCTTAAAAAAACGCAAAAGGTGTATTTTATGGCTAACATTAGTGTGTTTACCCAAAATTGTAATTAAGGTGAGTGTGCTTCAGTATGCATTAGTATTCAGTCTGAGCAAGGAGACTGTTAACAGGATAAACTATTACGACTTAATACACAATAACTTGAAGTAGAGATTGAGAAACATAGGAAAGGAAGAGAATATTCTACATACAACCAGTACAAACTCAGACAGGTGCTGTAATCTGAGATTACTGGTCAAATGAAGCTTCACTTTGGCCTGTTTAAAGGATTAGAGGAAGAGTCATCAAACGATTCCAGCACTACAAAACCCCCTCCGACTGCTGAGACGTCTTACAGTCACTGTCGCCTCTCACAAACAAACGGCCAAACTCTGCCGTCATATCAAAGAAGCAACACAACATTAGGAGTATAGCTGTTGTTCCTGTGGCAGTTGACTGATCAGGCCCAATGGCTCTGCTCAAATCTGGCTGGCTCTGGAGACAGTGTAAGTGGAAGATTCTTCATTTATATATGTTTACATAAAGATTTTCCTAATCTTTTCAAGGTACCTCTGAAAAATAGTAGTTAAATTTTTTTGAATTTGTATGCATGTCCTGACAAATAGATAAAATATTAATATATATTATATATTATTACAAAGACTATTCCAGAAGGTTTGTTATGAAACTCAGGGCTGCAGTAATCCTCTTACGGTCAGTGTTACAGTAAAGTACAGTAGATGTTAGTTATGGACTCACCTAAAGAGATTCTGAATAACACTTTACATCAAAAATGATAAGTAGATGCTGATAGTGCTACATTTTTTTTAAAAAAATTTGAACGTTACATACTCAACCTAATAACATTATGCTTTGCAAATAAAGTTGTTCAATTTTAGAACGTTCGTTTGGAATTCGGAATCAAAGGAGTCGACTCCAGCTGAGTCGATTCCTAGCTAACTGTCTTCTTAAAATAAACATAAAACAAACAATCAAAGCAATTAAAATCAACAAAAGAGTAATAACATGTAAGTGCTGTGACAAGTCTCAGTTAGCATACATTACATTATGATTAATATTATGATCAATATAATAAATGGCAAGTGGCAAATAAATATGTTTATTCTTCGTTAGCGTACAGTCTAATAAGCTGGTCCTTTGCTGGTTTTTGCTGGTCATGTTGCTGGTCAAGGACCAGCATGAACCAGCAAACAACCAGCATAAACCAGCTAAGGACCAGCATAAACCAGCAAAGAACCAGTTAAACCAGCATCAAAACATACCTACCAGCATATGCTGTTTTTTTCACCAGGGTTGTACCTTTATTTCTGAGAGTGTAGCATTCTACAAAAGACTATGGAAATTAAGACAGATAAACAATCATATGGATTTTTATTATTATTTTATTAAAAACTTCCACAGCTTCAGTCCTCAAACGCTGGAAGCTGAACTGGTGTGACCTGTGGATAGATGGGAGCTTTGTTTTTTACAAAACTGAATCCAGAAGAGACTACGAGACCAAAGTGAATCTGAAGGCCACCTGTGTGAATGTGAAGTCTGGACTGGAGTGTCCAAGTAGGAAGGAACTTTTTCAACCTTTCAATTTATTTGGTCGTGTAGAAAGTGCATGTGCGTGTATGAATATACTTGAACGTTGTTTCTTTGTCAGCAGATGTATGTCCACCTGAGAGTCACCCCAGAGAGAATCTGCTGGTTGTTTATATGAGGGATGGCAATATGCTGATCCTGTGTGCCAACAGTGAAGATGAAGCACTGTAAGTCTTGACCTTTGACATTTTAACTTCACATATAAAGCCCTGCACACGTTCCTTTCTAATTTATTTCTGTTCTGTCACTTTTCAGGGCCTGGAAACTCACACTCATGGAGGCGAAAAGAAATCCTGTGAGTGTTGACATGCAGGCCGGTTTCTCTTTTTACTGTAATTGAGTTCGTATTTTACTCAATTTACATTTCTTTTCACTCTCATAGGTTTTTACGTACAATCCGTATGACGATACATACCAGACTGTTCCGATTAACAGTCATAATGCAGTTTACATCATGCCAAATACAGGTAGTGGAGGTAATTATACAAACACGTCACTCATTCTCCCTAAAATTCTGAATTTAAGTGAAAAAATAACGGTCTTGTTGGTTCCTAATGTAAAAACTTTTAACCAGGGATGTACCTCTAATCCTGATGTGCTTCCCTACAGGGACTCAGCATGTCTATGTACACAGAGACTCTTATGATGACAATTTCGGAGAGCAGATAGCGTTGGGCCTCCTGGCTGGAATGGCTGCAGGTGCAGCGATGCGTTCACTTCTGTGGATGCCCTTCTGGTTCTGCTGAGGACCGAAGAAAACAGGATGATCACGGAAATCCCACGGACAGAGAACAGAGACGTCCATAAAGCTCAGCGATAGGAAATACTCCCGTTCCTGCATATAAATATGTAAATATGAGAATAGCTGCAGCTGTTTTAAACTCAATGGGCATTAAGTGGTCAATCAGTATGTAAAGGAGGGATTCTTCTTTTTTCATTGTTTACAGTCTTAAGAAAACAGTCCTATATTAGCAGCTCAAATGTATGTATCTATAAAACTATATCCGCCTCATTTTTCATGTAATTCTATGGGTTCAGCTTCAGGTCTCATCCAAAAACAGCTAGTTTTTCTGCTTGATATCATAAATTGGTGTGTGTTACCATATTATTTTAATGTACTATCTTAATTATAAACACACTGGTTTGTAGTCCAGTTTTACTGTTTACTACGTTGTTATTCTTCTCGTTATTTCGCTACAGCGGCTAATAAACCGTAAGTCTTGTCTACAGGCCTACTTCCGCGTTGAAGAATAAGGCGGATAATAATTCTGCACACAGACAAGTATGCTATGATTTTGCTTTGTGTGTATTGTACTTGTAGAGCTTTGCAAACCTGTTTGGTTTGGTCCATTATTAAAGTTCCAGAACAAAAATTGACAGATAATTTACTCACCCCCCCTTGTCATCCTTGTCTTTCTCCAGTGGTAAAGAAATTCCTCTCCATATAATGGACTGTGTCTTATCTAGTGTCTTATCTAGCAAAATAATGGTTATTTTCTAAAAAAAAAAAAATTCTGTTTAAAGGTTCAAGACAGTTAGGGTTTGTCAAACAACTCCCATCTTAATTTCTCTTCCAACTTCAAAATTGTCCTACATCACTGCAGAAGTACCGACCCAGTGTTTACAAAGTGAACATGCAATGAAGGTCAAACGCCCTTTCCAAAAAAAAAAAGGTAAAACAGCAATGTAGGACGATTTTGAAGTTTGAGGAGAAAATGGGAAGTTTTTTCGACATACCCTAACTGGCAGACGAGACAAGACGAACGTTTAAGGTTAAAAAGTGTATAAATTATATTCTTTTAGAAAATAAACGATCGTTTAGAGCCCTTTGAAGCCGCATTTAAACTGCATTTTGAAAGTTCAAACTCAGGGGCACAATAGAAGTCCATTACATGGAGAAGATATCCTAAAATGTTTTCCTAAAAAACTGTCTTTACGACTGAAGAAAGAAAGACATGAACATCTTGGGTGAAGAAATGTTTGTTCTGGAAGTGAACTACTCCTTTAGCATTTTTTTTTCTAAGTTATCCTATCATTATTAATAAATAACTGCAATAGTTTTCTATTTATAAAACACTAAAGCCCTGAATTTATGAGGCTCCACAGCATGAGGTCTGGGAGTGATCATCAGACCGTTGAATGCTCTCCAAATACAAGAATCTGGTAAACTTCTCCTTACAAGCATTTATTTTAAATATGATGCTGAAATAGCTCAATATCTCAGTAATGAAGGCAGCATTATGAAATCAGTTCTCATCACTCATTACCTGTTATGTATTACTATGCTACATTGCAAGTATAAGTTATAAACTTTATATTGTTGTTGTTAACACAGGTTAAAATAAAATGCTACTATCACATACAGAATCATATAAGATGGCATTTAATGTATGTGTGCGTGTTTCAAAACTCATTTACCAATGTCCTGATTAACAAAGAAAAAAACCCAGTGTTGCTAAAGACAAGATTTTATTAGGGACATCTCAAGATGCTGATCAACTTAGCAGTGCAAATAATGAGCATTGGTGTCAAGCAGTGTTGCCAGACAAAACTGGTTAAAATCCATTTGAAATGCATGAGACCGTTTCAAGAAAACAACCAAACAAAAGACACAAAATGCACTAGATCTTAAAAACGTTTAGATCAGTCTGGGGACAAACTTATCACTGTACATTTAAAAAAAAAAAAAAACAAACGTGGCAGGTGCTTTGGGCCAGAATATGTAAACGTCTCCATCTACAAATTATGAAAAAACAAAAAGTGTTTAAAAACAAAAAGACATTACAAATAAATATTAGGGTTCATGGTTGATTCAACACATCAAAGCAAACCATATATAGTGTGTCATTATTACAATAAATCAAACTTTACAATGCTAAAAAAACAAACAAACCAGTGGAAGCCCAATAGAACAAACCATCAAAGGCAATGTCTGCATATTATCTGTTAAACTGGATCTGATACTTCCCTTAATATACATAATATTTCTTTACAATAACTGTATCTCTCTTAGACTAAGCTATTTGACTTTCTAATTCTCAAAATAACAAAAATAAAATTAAATGGCATCTAAGGAAAAAAAAAAGAAAAGAAATGCAATGCTTGAGGGTCAACTGAGCTAAAAGCAGCACTTGTTCCTCCCAAATTCCAAAAATATTTGTTTTTACACTTTCCTTTCTTCCTTATGAAAAAGAGACATTAGCAACGTCACAGATGTAACGCCCCGTAGCCACATATGATATTTCCAAACATCCATCTCTGCATCATGAATCTGGATCAATGTTTATCAAATCCTCCCATATTCAAATCTGGATATTCTTCTCACATTAGTTCTGTCATTTCATTTATTGATCTCGTTTTGTTCCTATTCACGTCATTATTACAGTTATACAAGTATTATTTCACATAAAACGAAACATGGACAAAAACAACACTTGATAAAGTGTTTTGACAGTGAAAAACAAAAACACCACAAAAGGTGTACGATTAACGGAAACAATTAATAGAAAAGCAACAGCACACACATCCACATTGTGCTTTCGCATTTAAAGTCGTTCGAGTAGGTTGGCGGTAACCACGGTAACGAGGGTGACGGGCAAGTAGTGTTCTACTCCCTCCGGGTGGGCGGAGCTTCTGCAGAATATCCAGAGAGATGCTGTGAGTGCGACTAAGAGCGTCTGAAAGAGCGACAAAAAGAGACACGGCACAGAAATGTCGACTGAAGCCTCAGCATGAACAGCCGCCTTCGCTGACCGGCTGCTCTGGTGGCTTTTCCAATTTTATGTCGATCACTGATGGGAAAAATGAATTAAGGAAAATACTGCAACACATACAGATGGACAATTAGGTACTAAAACAAGCAACTGCAAGTGTGAAAGGTCAACTATATATATGTGAATGTATTTGTGTAGGATACTGTCCTCTCTGCTCTTGTCTTGTGTGCTCTCCATACCAGGGAGAGCTGCTGCTACGCGCCGGAAAAGCTAGACGAGACAAACACAAGCCCCATTATTAAACACTCACACCAGGATAAGAAAAAACAAGCAATGAGTGGGTGTATTTCAGACTGTTTGCATTCAAAGAAGTTTAATATTTAATCATCTAGACTCTTCTGAAGACACTGATATGAGTGAAATGCTTAATAATGCTGATCATCATTTAAAGGGATAGCTCACCCAAAAATGAAAATTTTGTCATTTACTCACCCTCATGTCATTTCAAATCTGTATGACTTACTTTCTTATGTTGAAAATAAAATAAGATATTTTGAAGAATGCTGATAATCAAATGGTTGATGGTCCCCATTGACTTCCATCGTAAGAACTTTGGTTCTTTAAAATACCTTCTTTTGTGTTTAACATAAAGAAAGAAACTTTCATAGGTTTGGAACGACATGAGGGTGAGTAAATGACAAAATGGTCATTTTTGGGTGAACTATTTCTTTAATAAATCATTTAATGCAGAGTTTGATTTTTTTTTAATCATTAAAACACGTATTTCTACTTTTGATTTAAGTCAAATTTCAGTCACACTCACCTGTTTGACGTTGTATCCGGCTTTAGCGCTAGTTTCAATAAACATTACATTCAGTTCTTTGGCTTTCCTCTCTCCTTCCTCAATAGAAACTTGCCTGAAATTATCCCCAAAACACACGTAATGATTAATATTTGCCTACTGTCGATATTTTACTATTTTAAGCAGATTAATAGAGTATTAGCATTAGCATAATTTAAAAAACAGGCGCTTTTGTCAATAGATACATTTCTGTTAGTTTAGTAAAGATGATGTAAATATTGCATAAAATACAATTTCATTGCAGCAATTTTGTGCACACACACACATATATATATATATATATATATATATTTTTTTTTTTTTTATTATTTTTTTTTTTTTTATTTGAACACCATTTAACAGCACTGTAACAAACCATGTAATAATGTTCCTAAACGCAACCATTTAAACATACCTTTTATCTGCAAGATCTGTTTTGTTTCCCACAAGCATGATTATGACATCACTTCCCCTTTCCGTTCGGACATCATCGATCCATTTTGTGGTCTGCTGGAACGAGTTAACATCTGTCGGGGGGATTTCAGAAACACTGGGTTAATACTGAAGAGGAGTCTCAGGATGTCTAGAAGGGGAATCCCAGGATCATAAACAAGGAGACGCAACTCGCAGGTAGAAAAAAACAAAAAACAAAACACAGGGATAAAATAAGAGGAAAGAAAGAAGGAAGTTCTAAAGCTGGAAGTGTCTCTGTCACTTGGCCTGCAGAAAGAGTTCATCTGAAAAGAAACAGATAAATCATCTCTCAACTACATCAACTACATTTCATCAGTCTGTAAAGTGGTGAATGAATGCATTGTTTTTTAGAAATAATTCAAATATTTTTATATAAACAAAAATAAAAGCAATGGGCAGACTAGTAAACATTTTAAAAGGAACCTACTTTTGAGTGCTAAAAGTGTCAAATTAAAGGAGAAGTCCACTTCTCCAGAACAACAATTCACAAATAATTTACTCGCCCCCCTTGTCATCCAAGATGTTCATGTCTTTCTGTCTTCAGTCGGGAAGAAATTATGTTTTTTGAGGAAAACATTTCAGCATTTTTCTCCATGTAATGGACTTCAGTGGTGCCCCGATTTTGAACTTCCAAAATGTAGTTTAAATACGGCTTCAAACGATCCCAAATGCGGTTGTAAACGATCCCAGCTGAGGAAGAAGGGTCTTATCTAGCGAAAGGATCGGTCATTTTTTCGGAAAATAAAAATGTGTATACTTTTTAAACACAAAATTTCATGTAGCACAGGCTCTGGGATGTGCGTTCACATACTATTGAATCACGTCTAAAGGTCACGCGGAACGTAGGTGGAACCACAGATCCAGTGTTTACAAAGCGAACGCGCAAAGACTAAGAAAGTGCAAGTAAATCAAATGCTGTTTACAAACAAAACGGTACAACGATGTCGGACATTCTGAAGTTATATATATATATAACATGGAGTTTTTCGATATAGTCTACCTTTTTGAGCCGGAGTACACAGACGATAAATTTGTGGTGATTCGAAGACGTGATTCGTAGTAGTGTTGGGAAGTTTAGATCATTTTAGCGACTCGGACCTTTGAGTCTCGTTTAGCAAAATGAACGAATTTTTTTTTTGAGTCATGTCATTCATTTTACCAAAATCAGCATCACATGACATCCCCATTAGATGAACGAACGAGTCGAAAAACCCGAAGACTCGAAACAGGTGAACTAATTCCAGTACAGAATCTAATAGGATGTTGCGCATGCACGACTGAACGAATCACTCCCCGAGACGACTCGTTCTTCGCGAGTCACATTAAAGATTCATTCAAAATGAACAAATCGTTCAAGTACAACCCGTGGATGCGCATCCTAGAGCCTAGAGCGCTTAAAAAGTATACAAATTTTTTTTTTTTTGAAAACAATGACCAATTCTTTTGCTAGATAATTCCCTTCTTCCTTGGCTGGGATCATTTAGAGCCCTTTGAAGCTGCATTTAAACTGCACTTTGGAAGTTCAAATTCGGGGCACCAATGAAGTCCATTATATGGAAAAAAAATCCTGAAATGTTTTCCTCAGAAACCATAATTTCTTTACGACTGAAAACAGAAAGACATGAACATCTTGGATGACAAGGGGGTGAGTAAATTATTTGTAAATTGTTGTTCTGGAAGCAGAGTTCTCCCTTAACTTTCGGTCATTAAACTGTACTTTGCATACTTTCCAGAAAAAGATTTTCTGTCTCTATGAAAACTGTAAAATGCCATTAGCAGCTACAGTGAAGCACAGATCTGTTAACCTTTGAATGAAAATATATACAAAACAGGTTTTTAACACTGAATTGCAATTGCAAAGTAAAAAAAAAAGAAAAAAAAAGCAAGATACAAAAAAAACGAAAGAGAATGAAATCACATAGAAACACAAAGGATGTGAAACAGAAAAAGAGAGACTGCGTTGAGATGACAGACAGCTTTCCTCTTCCTTAAGCTCTCCTGCTGAGGATCCACACTCACTTGTGATGTCATAGACTACCACGGCAACCGTAGAGTCCCGGATATAGCTGGGAATCAGACTGCGGAAGCGCTCCTGTCCTGCCGTGTCCCAAAGCTGCAGCCGCACCTGGCCAAATATTTTAGCACCAGAGATCCAGCAGAGAGAGAGAGAGAGAGAGAGAGAGAGAGAGAGAGAGAGAGAGAGAGAGAGAGAGAGAGAGAGAGAGAGAGAGAGAGAGAGAGAGGAGAGAGAGAGAGAGAGAGAGAGTGGGGGAGAAAGGGGAAGAGGAAGAGGTAAGAGGAGGGGAACTGGACGCAGAGCGGGTCTCAGATACCTACTTGTGATGTCGTAAACTACAACAGCAGCAGCAGAGTCTCTGATGTAACTGGGAATGAGGCTACGGAAACGCTCCTGTCCTGCTGTGTCCCAAAGCTGCAGCCTGATCTGTGTGAATGGAAAACAAAAGAAAAGGAGGAGAATAAAGGAAAAAAGGGGGAAGATGAAACATTCAAAGGAAAAATAATAGATAAAAAGGAGTGGAATGAAATGGAAGAAATAAGAAAAAGCAAAGTGGACTGAAAAGATTTCTCAAATTCAGGATTTGGGTTAGGGAACGGATTAAGGTTAAGGTTCAGGTTGTGAGTCTTCAGATGGGCTCATGTTAGTAGGGTTATGGTATGGGTTATGTTATCAAGACTGCAGATCTTCAGAGTCAAACTCTTCCACTCAAAAACAATCAAAAAGAACAATTTTTTACAGCAGGAAACACACATGAACAAATAACTAGAGAGGGAGTGAAAGAAACACAGCATTGGGAAAGAGGCACAGGAGTTTCTCACGGTGCAGTTTCTGTTGGGTTTTTACAGACACATCACAATACAAATGTTCAAATTCAACACAGAAAATAAAATACTAGGGCTTCACAGGAGAAAAGTGAAATGTAGAATTAATTTCACGCATAATGCAATTATAATACATTGCCGTCCAGAGGTTTGTGATCAGCAAGATGATTAATATTTTTAAAGAAGTCTTTTGTGCTCATCAAGCCTGCATTTATTTGACTAAAAATACAGAAAAATAAAATAACAGATTTCTATTTTAACATACCATAAAATAGATATTTTTTCTGTGATGCAAAGTAGAATTTTTAGTATCATTACTCCAGTCTTCAGTGTCACACGATCCTTCAGAAATCATTTTAATATGCTGATTTATTATCAATTTTGGAAACAGTTGTGCTGCTTGATATTTTTTTTGGAACCTGTGATACTTTTTTCAGGATCCTGTGATGAATAAAATTTTAAAAAGAACAGCATTTATTAAAAATAGAAATGTTTTGTAACAATATACACTACTTATATCATATTATTGATATTGATATTTTATATTGTTAGAAAATATTACTATTTTGAATAAATGCTGTTCTTTTTAACTTTTTAATCATCAAAAAATCCTGAAAAAATATAACATGTTCTAAAAGAAATATTAAAGCAGCACAACTGTTTCCAACACTGATAATAAGTCAGCATATTAGAATGATTTCTGAAGGATTGTGTGACACTTAAGTCTGGAGTTATGGCTGATAAAATGCAAGTATATTAAATAGAAAACTGTTATTTTAAATTACATTAATGTTTCATAATATTACTTTTTCCCTGCATTTTTAATCAAATAAATTTAAAAAAATCTTACTGATCCCAAACTTTTGAATAGCAGAAGAACCAAACATTAATGTGTCAAATCAATTTTAAATAATTTTCTATAATAATAGTGATAGTTAACTACAAGCAGATGTAAAGTAGAATACATAACAATCATTATTTATTTACTTATTCAATCATTTATTTAACAACATATCAGCAGCAAGTTCATGCTAAACTTAGTTTTATAAATTATAATAAAAATATAACCTAAAATCAACATAATGTATATAACATAATGTAATGTATATAATGTTATAATGTATATAACAGTATTGTTCTTACAACAGTACAGAAAAAGGCAAAAATGACATATTATGTGGTCACAAAATGTACTGACCAATGTAAATACAAATCCCACAATCAAAAGCATTCCAGACATTTACACACTGGTAAAATTATTTTACAGGACTAATATTTTCATGCGTTTAGTACCATTAAAACACTAAAAGGCATGTGCATGTACTGTTAGAACAAAAAACATTTACTTACTGTTCTGTCCTCAAGATACATTGTTTTCGACAAGAAATCAATTCCTATTGTGGCCTGAAAATTAAAAGCAAGGAAACTTTAAGGATAAAATACACTAATGCATGCATCTGATCAGAAACATCCAAACAAATCAGAATACTGTTTAAAGTGCCAGAGTCAAGTTTTTACTCACCTGGTAGGTATTATCAAAACTGTCATACATAAATCTGGTAATCAGCGATGTCTTTCCCACTGCAAAATCGAATGAAAAATAAACTGGTTAGATTCAAAAACATTACATATATTAATAACATCCTTGTGAAGTTATGACCTGTATGCCAACTGCTTGTTCAGATGTTTCTGCATCAATGATAATTACTAATGCAACAAAATTTTCCTAGAAGGAAAAGATCCATCCAGTTACAGAAATTTATTGTCCATTTCATGTGTCCATTCTTTAAAATACTGACATACTAATAGCAGCTTTCATTCCAAAAGCATATATTTAAAAAACAAAAACAAAAAACTGACTAAAGCAATGGTCGGCATGAATGCAAAAATCTGTCCATATTAATTTCGGATTCTTTTCACATGCATGGAAACATGCAGGGTAATAGATTAATTGTAAAACTGCATTTGAAATGAACAGATGCATCAGTGTCTATGTAAATATATGCAAACAGTTTGAATATTTGCGATGTTTATTTACTATTCAAATCTTTAGACATCCAAGAAAAGGCCAAGCTGTTTATACACATTTAGTCTTACTAAAGTCTAAAAAATAATGCCACGTGATCTTTGTTTATGCTTTATACTGATTGCTTATTTACATAAAACCCAGTCATAACGTACTGCTGAGTTTTCTGTACATAAAGAGATTGACAAGACACTTGTGACAGGGAAGGATATCTCAGAAGGGGAATGAATCTTCATACCAAGATGTCAGTGGTATTTACTAGTCAGTGTTGGTTTTTCTATCT
The DNA here is from genome assembly GCF_022985175.1 of Labeo rohita. Taxonomy (NCBI): domain Eukaryota; kingdom Metazoa; phylum Chordata; class Actinopteri; order Cypriniformes; family Cyprinidae; genus Labeo; species Labeo rohita. The sequence continues at coordinate 1,887,102 of NC_066878.1, read as the reverse complement.
TATAAACACACGCAAGTTCTCCTAAGCTGAAATGTGAGTGTTCAATAGTTAGAAAATTCCAGCTTGTCAGCAAACCACAGAGTCAAAGATCTGAATATCATGTTTACACAGGAGACAGACAAAAATATACTGTGAAACGAATATGAAATGCAGTTCAACACCAGACTTTATGGTAACAGAGCCAAAATTTGATTCCACTATCGTAGTGATTAAATCTCAGACATGGTAGGTTTTACATGGAGGTGATGATATTTGCTAAAACCTTAATCCTAAACCAAACTCTCAAAAACCTGTTCACATTAAAAGATTTAAATAAATAACCTAGTTTGGCCGATGTGTGATAGTGAAGACTTCTGACACGTTTTACTATATTTGTGAGCATATTTTAAAAGGTACAGCCAAATGTAAACACACATTCCAGCACACTATTTAGAAATGTCAGATATTTGATTCTCCAGTATATATATATATATAACTTAACGTTATACACATTCACTCAAGATATACAATGTTATATACACACACAGATATTTCACCAGACACTCATACTATCACATATACAAACAAATACACGCTTTTGAAGAAAGACAGACAGGACCAGCAGGTTCGGTTCGGTTCGGTTCGGTTAGACACTCACCGCTCTGTTCTCCCAGAAACACCAGCTTGAATTTGCGGAGCGGGTTGCCGAAATCTCCTGTTGCAGACATGCTGCCGGTTCCGCTGAGCCTAATGTGGGTGTGAACGTGTTGTTGAATGTGTACCAAAATGCTTTAAACAAGAAAATAAAGCCGCTAGTATCCTTATTTCAGTAATTCGGTTCTGTATTCGACTCTCAGCCGCCTATTCAGGCCCAGTTCTACGCCGCAACCTAACCTGATACTCAAAGAGGCGTGATTGACAGCTGAACTCAGCCTATAGCGTTCGAGAGAATACAATGACATGCGTCCATTCAACATGTTGTTCTGTCGAATTACTTACACAGCAGTGGATAATTAATTAGGTCGCACTGAAACGATTTAGATATTATCTCAATACCACTATCATTTAAATTAGTAAAATTCCTGTGATGTATTTTCTTTATAAAACGTCAATTTAGCAGTCTCGCTGAACTGTTTAATTCTCATCCATATTCAAATATGATCTATGTTTTTGAGTTATAAAAACGTATTTGATGGTGGAAATGAAATTGTTATCTGTGTACGTACTACTGGACCGAGCCAGCGGAATGATGTCTATATATGGAGACAAGGCGGGGCGCCAAACAGGTTAGATTGAGCGTTGCAAGCGCCACGTCACGTTCATAGCGTAACTGCCCTGCATCATCGCGTTCCGTTAACCCTTGAACTGTGCGAAGTGGGTGTTAGCCACGATTGAATTACGCTGTCGATGCTAATTTTTAAGATATGATACAATTATATGTAAATAGAGGATAAATTACACTAATGTTTCGGTGTCAGCGGTTATTTATGATGATTTCAAGCACATAGTGTGGAATAGGTTGATTTTAGGACATTTTGTGAATTCTGTTTTTCGAACTAATATTTCAAGCGTAGTAAAAACTTATTCAAAACGCTAAAATAAATAATACTGACTTTAACCTCAAAACTATATGTTACGCTTCTGCTCCTGCAGGCGGCAGCAATGCGCCGAACGAGCGTCAATTCACCTGATGAACTCAGTGAAGAAGATCGGGCGGAGTACATGCGCCTGTCGGATTGATATTTACGGGTTCTGGCTACTTGTTTTTAAACTTGACTGCTGAATTAAAATATTAGCGTGGAACAATGAACACTTTATTGAATAAGGTGCAGTATTTAAAGTATGACATCTCAGTTGTTGATGTATTGCAGTGGTATATGCAGTTGATATGAGTCAAGGTCGTAGAGGAAGAGCAGACCTGAGTGTGTTCAGTAGAAGAAATGTTTACTGTATTTTTTGTGCCATTCTGCTTCAGGTTTTATTGCTTCAGAACACACGGGCGTTGGTGTGTGCGGCATCATCGGTTCAGTAAGCGTCATATTAATCTTAGTATCTGTCTATCTATCTATGCTCATATATATATATATTTTCAGATGTAGTAACAAAAACTGATCATTGTTTTTGCTCTCATTTTACAGAAGTCAGGTGCTAACTACACAGATGCCATTGGGTAAAAGCATAAAATCTGTTGTTTCATTTTCATATGTATGTTTAAGTATAAACTACCAGTCAAAAGTTTTTGAACAGTAAGATTTTTAATGTTTTTTTTATAAAAGTCTTTTCTGTTCTTCTGCCTGCATTTATTTGATCCTGATATATTTTTACTATTATAAACAACTATATTTTCTATTCTAATGTTTTTTAAAGTGTAATTTATTCCTGTGATTTCAAAGCTGAATTTACTCTAGTCACATGATCCTTCAGAAATTCTGATTTGCTGCTCAAAAACATTTATTGTTATTATGATGATGATGAAAACAGCTGAGTGGACTTTTTGGGTTTCTTTGATGAATAGAAAGTTCAGAAGAACAGAATTTATCTGAAATAGAAATCTTTTGTAACATTATAAATGTCTTTATCATCACTTTTAATCAATTTAAAGCATCCTTGCTAAATAAAAGTATTAATTTCTATCATTTTTTTTTTCCATAAAAAATACTGACTACAAGCTTTTGAATGGTATAGTGTATAATGTTACAAAAGCTTTTTATTTCAGATAAACGTTGATCTTTGGATCTTTCTATTCCTCAAAGAATTCTGAAATAAAAATAATCCACTGTTTTAAATATTGCTAATAATAAGAGTAATAAATGTTTCTTGAACAGCAAATCAGCAGATTAGAATGATTTCTAAAGGACCATGTGACACTGAAGACTGGAGTAATGATGGTGAAAAAGTAGTTATTTTTAATAGTCAAATTGTCAAAATATTACTGGTTTTGCTGTATTTTGGATCAAATAAATGCAGGCTTGATGAGCAGAAGATAATTTTTTAAAGATTAAAAATCTTACTATTCAAAAACGTTTGACTGATATGTGTGTGTGGTCAAGTAGATTTAACTGACTGTAATTAACTGAGTGATGTTTTTTTGTCTAACCAGGTGTTTTGCTGAGTAACAGACAGTATAGATCAATGCCCACACATGGTATTGGAAAATACAGACATCTTCTTCCAAAAGCATTGGTAAGACTTAAAATTTTGTCCATGATCTGTATAAAATATTTTTAATGCTTGTTAATAACATATTCTAAATAATTTCTATCCAGCCAAAGAAGAAGAAGGACAGAGTTCAGACGAAGCAGATCAAAGCGGCAACAGCAACAGAGTTTGGTGTGTTTAATGTGTGTGTTTCCGGTTATGACATGACTCTAGTGGAACATTATTCCCAGTACATCCACAATCTCTGCAATCATTTGGACATCAAAGTTGATGAAAGGTGGGATAAAGGGATTTTTCTTTACCAAATTAAGAAAATATGCACCCAAACCAAATATTCTCAAGATCATGTTTTTAACTTTACATCCTATTAATTAGTATAGGTTAATGGTGAATTATCTCTCATTTATGTTTTAAAGCTATGCCGTGCCTACAAAAAGCACAGAGGTCATGGTGATGCAGGAGCAAGGCACTAAGATGTATGTAGACGCAGTTCTTAAAACCCATGAGCGTGTTGTCCAGGTAAAGTAAATGCTTTGAGCGTATTTTTGGCGATATGAATTATAAAATGGTGTGATTGACTGTAATTAAATATAACTGAGGGGTTCTTTAGCTATAGAGGGTTTGCACTTAACGTCACGATTTGGTCGGTTACCCGGATACGTGGCCATATTGGTGGTACTCGAATGTAAGCAACAGCATTGATTGTAGGGTTAATGTACTACTGACTATGTTGTTCTGCTCATTTTTGGTGTCTAAACAATGGAAACATGTGGAAGCTGCTAAATCATATAGAGAAGGACTTAGTAAGCAGGAAAGGTAATATTTTGACAAACTAAAGGTAATAGCTGGTAAATATACGTACAAGCAGTATTAGTTAAGATATTAGCCTAATATTTCACCTACCTGACCAGAAATAAGAACAAATAAGAATGTTGTCAAGATTTTTGACCTGGAAATCCTGGTTCAGTTTGGCCAACCACAAACAGTTTTTTGCACTCTTCTCCTTGATTTGTTAGGCCTATAACTTTTGGCAGTCTAGAGTACTCCAAATGTTTTTCCTGGTCCAACCGATTACTACAGCCCAAAACATGACAATAACTGACCATTTTTAGCAGAAATAATCAGCAAAATATGCAATTTTCATTCGGTTATTGGTTAAGTTCAGTGTAGCCAATATAGCTGATTAATGATGTGTCGTGAAAACACTCTATAACAGATTTATTGATGGTGTGATTTTTAGATCAGTGAAATGAAGGCAACACTTCTTCCAATACTTATGGAAGTTGTTCTGAAGAACCAACCCGAGGGAGTACGACTCTGTATAAAGCAGGTGAGAAAATTACACCTTATACTTACTGACAGTTTTCTTATATTAATTAAAATCTGTCTGGCTGCGTTTGACACTTTTATGGAAACTGCAAGGCTTAATTTGTTTTATGTTCTTTTTTCCAGCACACGGAAACAGATTATCAATCCCGGTTCAAAACAAGACCTGAGCTTGAGGGGCTTCTCGCAAAAATTAATAATTAATAAATTATTAAAAATGTTTTTTGTATGAAATAACGTGTCCGACAGTTTTCTACCCCATGTGTGTGCTGTAATAAATCTGTAAAGCAACTATCCCATGAATGTTTTCCATATTGAGTGTTTTTTGTCTTTTAAATGCAGTAACAGAAATTTGAGGACCCTGAACCCTGAGTATTATGACTTGTATGGCTTAATATAATGTAAATAATGTCTTTTATTGAAATATGGGGTAGAAAACCCATGAAAGATTTACCTTGTTTAAAAAAAAATCCACATCGTTTCATACGTATTATATGTTGGGGCACCATTATTTAGTTTATGTGGTTGCACATGGTGAGTTACTGGTGCTACTCCTTGCTATTTTTACCACAGCACAACTGGTGGTGGTAGATATAAGTGAAGACTTAAAGCAAATCCTGTACCATCATTTTTTTCCACACAAGAAATCTAAATGCCCCCAGATATTGAGTGAAATCCACGCTGAGAAAGTGGCTGTGACATCATGTTTACATCCTGCTAGGATGGCATCTAGGATTTCTTGTCTCTGCCAATGTAAGCTCTTTTAGTAGGTGTGGTCTATTATAAGCCTCAAAGGCATAATGGCTAAAGTAGAAAGAACAAAGACTGTGGGTCTTTAAGGAAGTTTTATTAATCTGCAGGCGTCTTCCCAGTATTTTCTCCTCTTTTTATCGCTAGAAAAGCAGTGAAGACTTACATCACTCCTCTAATTGCCCTTCGACTGAAAGTTACAACCAAAAGCTGCACAATGTGGCATCGTATCAATATTTTATTTTGCGAGTTGTGTGGTAAAAATAGCAACAGGTAGCGCTTGTAGCTTATTAAGTGCAATCATTTCATGTCAATTAAATAATGGCGCCCACCATAGTCCAAAATATGTATAATACAATGTAGATTTTTTTAAACCTTAAATCTTTAACGCGTTTTCTACAGCATATTTCATTAAGAGACATGATTTATGTTATATTAAGCCTTTATACCCTGGGTTTCTTTTAATAAAAGACTGCATTACCCAGAGTTCCAGGCTCCGTTTCTATAGCAACCATTTGACAACAATAAACTAACTTAACAGAAAGAGTTCATGTTCATTCCTCCTGAGGAATTTGGCTTTGCATTTGTTCATTGATACGGTTAAAGTGCAAAGATTAGGTTAGATAAACAAGCCATGGGAAGAGACTATTACGCTATTTTGGAAATAAACCGCAACGCGACTGATGCTGACATAAAGAAGGCGTAAGTGAGCATTTGTTTGGATTCTAAGTAGTGTTATGTATATACACTACATTAAAAGCAGAAAATAATATGGGTTGCCATCATTTTAAGGACGTTTTATCTTTCTGTCAGCTACCGGCGACTCGCGTTGAAGCATCACTCGCGCAGCAACAGCCACGCGAGCGCCGCCGAGCGCTTCACTTTTCTTGCAGAGGCGTTTGACGTGCTGAGCGACCGTAAGTTCACAAAACCAAGTATGGTATACAAGCCTAAAATGAAATACACAAAATAGCACTAGGATATGCGGCACTGGTACAATACTTATTATAAACGTTCTGAACGTTCTGGCAACGTTAGTTTTATGGTTTTAAAAGTAAAATCTATCAATAGCCGTTAGAGTATGTTGTGTATAAATTCTTATTGTTGTCACATAAAAGTTTATGTTCTAAAAATAATTTCAGAAAACGTTAAGTTTTAGTTTCCCAGGTTGATTTAGTTTTCCAAAAACAAACATACTAAACACTGCTGCAAAAAACAGCATGTGCTGGTCAGTAATATTTAAGTATATTTTCTTTCTTGCTTTTTAGATCAATATGGTATGCTTCATTACAAGTTTAAAACAAGTTAGATAGAACAAATAACCTAAAAGTAATCTAAAAAGTAGTCAGAATACATTACTTAAAATAGGTCCACCTAACCTAGATTATGTTACTAACTACAGTTTACATCATGTATTCTGTAATCAGTAATGGACTACAATTTGCAAGTAATCTACCTAGTTTCAGACCATCCCAAACCCAACTTCCCTGTTGAAAAATTCAGTATATGCTGGTTAGGTAAAGTAAGAGTTCTGAGAAATAAATTGTTATAAAGTCAGAATTGTGAGATACAATGTCAGAATTCTGACTTTTTCCTCAGAATTGTGAGATATAAACTCACAATTGTTATAAAGTCAAAATTCTGAGAAATAAATTGGCAACTCTGAGAAATAAAGTCAGAATTGTGAGTTATAAAGTCATAATTGCAAGATATAAAGTCACAATTTTAACTTTTTTTTAGAATTGAGATATAAACTTGCAATTGCATGTTATAAAGTCAGAATTCTAAGAAATAAAAGTCGCAATTCTGAGAAATAAAGTCAGACTTGTGAGATATAAACTTGCAGTTGCAAGTTATAAAGTCAGAACTGAGATACAAAGTCAGAATTCTGACTTTTTCTCAAAATTGTGAGATATAAACTCACAATTGTGTGTTATAAAGTCAGAATTCTGCTATATAAATTGGCAATTCTGAGAAATGCAGTCAGAATTGTGAGTTATAAAGTCAGAATGGCGAGATATAGTCACAATTCTGACTTTTTTCTCAAAATTGTGAGATATAAACTCGTAATTGTGTTATAAAGTCAGAATTCTGAGAAATAAATTGCCAATTCTGAAAAATAAAGTCAGAATTATGAGTTATAAGGTCAGAATTGTGAGATACAAAGTCAGAGTTCTGGCAACGTTAGTTTTATGGTTTTAAAAGTGAAATCTATCAATAGCCGTTAGAGTAGGTTGTGTATAAATTCTTATTGTTGTCACATAAAAGTTTATGTTCTAAAAATAATTTCAGAAAACGTTAAGTTTTAGTTTCCCAGGTTGATTTAGTTTTCCAAAAACAAACATTCTAAACACTGCTGCAAAAAACAGCATATGCTGGTCAGGTAGGTTCTGATGCTGGGATGCTGGTTTATGCTGGTCCTTGCTGGTTTTGCTGGTCCTTAGCTGGTCATGTGCTGGTCCAGGACCATCTTAAACCAGATAAGGACCAGCAAAGAGCCAGCATAAACCAGGATCCCAGCATTAAAACCTACCTAACCAGCATATACTGAATTTTTCAACAGGGAAGTTGGGTTTGGGATGGTCTGAAACTAGGTAGATTACTTGCAAATTGTAGTCCATTACTGATTACAGAATACATGATGTAAACTGTAGTTAGTAACATAATCTAGGTTAGGTGGACCTATTTTAAGTAATGTATTCTGACTACTTTTTAGATTACTTTTAGGTTACTTGTTCCATCTGACTTGTTTTAAACTTGTAATGAAGCATACCATATTGATCTAAAAAAGCAAGAAAGAAAATATACTTAAATATTACTTAAACACTAAAAATAGGAATAATTTGTTTATCTGTATGTCAGTGTGACCATTAAAAGACATTGAACTGCAAACATGCAAATGTGCATCAGGTGAACAAAGTCTTTCAGGTTTGAAAATTTTTTGTCCAGACTTCCAGAATGAAGAGTAAATTAAGGTCGCTCTAGATAGAATGAAGACAATCAATAAATTATGATTTACTGTGATTTGTTTACATAATATGTAATCATGAAATCCATAAAAATGTAACTGTAATCTGATTATAAGAATTATAAAATGTTATCTACTCTAATTACGAGTACTTGATCCAGATTACATGTAATCAGTTACTACCCAGATGTGGAGGTGGATTGTAAATATTTTTCATATACTTGGATCAAAGCAGGATAGCATTACAATTCTCTACCATGGTATTAAAAACTGAATCAGACCTATAAATGTCACACAGTGTCTAGTTCAGCCCTCATTTATTTGTTTCCTGGTAAACTGGTCTTGTTTCTTTTTTGTTATCCAGCACGTAAAAAGGCCACATATGATAAGTTTGGAGAGGAGGGTTTGAAAGGAGGAATCCCGTCTGAGCTGGGAGTGAACGGCGCCTGGTCATCAGGATATGTGTACCACGGAAATGCAGATGAAACATTCAGACAGTTTTTCGGAGGAGATAATCCTTTTGCAGGTTATTTTTATAGGATGAAAAAGCTGTGCTGTTGTTGTTTCTTCACTGAATGAGCTTTCAACAGTCTGGTGCAGTCAAGTCTCAAATAACGTTATTAATAATGTTCAAAATGTCCTGATGTTTTAAAGCATCCCAGTTCTGATTAGTTATATCTTTCATAGATTTCTTCACTAGTGATGGCAATGAGGACAACACAGATTTTAAGAGCTTGCGTGGGCAAAAAGAAAAGTTGCAGGATCCACCAATAGAGAGAGACCTTCACCTTGCCTTGGAGGACCTTTATTATGGATGCACTAAAAAAATAAAAATATCCCGCAGGGTAAGTTATGCATACAGGGGTGCAAATACCATCATTTGGACTCATGAGGAATTAAGTTCAGCAAAGAGATGTGTTTGATACAGGTCATGAATGAAGATGGACACACATCCAGCATTAGGGACAAAATCTTAACATTCATTGTAAAAGCAGGATGGAATGAAGGGACAAGGATCACATTTCCAAAAGAGGGAGACCAGGCATGGACAAACACAGTTTCATAACAATTTTATTTCATTGTGTTTAGAAGTCGATCTTGGTTATCTCAGAATATACATTTTTTTCTCTACAGGGACCAAACAACATCCCAGCAGATATTGTGTTTGTCATACGGCAAAAGCATCATCCACGCTTTGTCCGCCAAAATGATGATCTGTACTACACAGCACATATTTCTCTTGAGAAGGTGAAAGCAAGCAAAATAAAAAAAAAGAGAAAATGTATTTCATGTAGAATGAAATAGATTATTACCAAAGCTATTTTCCTTTTTTAATAGGTTTTTTAAATGGACCAACACTCTAAAAGTCACCACTTGTATTTAAGCAACATTATATTTTAGTTTAACATGTTTTTGAATATATGTGTTTTCTGATAACTCTGCAGGCTTTGACTGGCTTCTCAGTAGAAGTTGAAACACTAGATGGCAGGCTTCTCAACATCCCCATCAATGACATTGTGCAGTGAGTAACCGTTTTTTTCTCTCTTTGTCATAAACAGGTCAAATAATTATGGAAGCCAGTTTCCGCCACTGAATAAAAAATGAAAAAAAGGTTATTGCAACTTTTTATCTCACAATTTTGACTTTTTTGTCTCAGAATGTGAGATGTAAACTTACAATTGTAAGTTATGAAGTCAGAATTGCGAGATACAATGTCAGAGAAGCCTGCCATCTAGTGTTTCAACTTCTACTGAGAAGTCAGGATTGCGAGATTCTGACTTTTTCCTCAGAATTGTGATATAAACTCACAATTGTTATAAAGTCAAAATTCTGAGAAATAAATTGGCAACTCTGAGAAATAAAGTCAGAATTGTGAGTTATAAAGTCATAATTGCAAGATATAAAGTCACAATTTTAACTTTTTTTTAGAATTGAGATATAAACTTGCAATTGCATGTTATAAAGTCAGAATTCTAAGAAATGAAAGTCGCAATTCTGAGAAATAAAGTCAGAGTTGCAAGATATAAACTTGCAATTGCGAGTTATAAAGTCAGAACTGAGATACAAAGTCAGAATTCTGACTTTTTCTCAGAATTGTGAGATATAAACTTGTAATTGTGTTATAAAGTCAGAATTCTGAGAAATAAATTGCCAATTCTGAGAAATAAAGTCAGAATTATGAGTTATAAGGTCAGAATTGTGAGATACAATGTCAGAATTCTGACTTTTTTCTAAGAATTGTGAGATACAGAATTGTGAGATATAAACAAATTGTGAGATATAAACAATTGTTGTAAAGTCAAAATTCTGAGAAATAAATTGGCAACTCTGAAAAATAAAGTCAGAATTGTGAGTTATAAAGTAATAATTGCAAGATATAAAGTCAGAATTTTAACTTTTGTCTCAGAATTGAGATACAAACTTGGAGTTGCATGTTATAAAGCCGCAATTCTGAAAAATAAAATCTGAATTGCAAGATATAAACTTGCAATTGCGGGTTACAAAGTCAGAATTCTGAGAAATAATTTGCGATTCTGACTTATTTCTCACAATTTTGTCTTTTTTCCTCATAATTGCGAGTTTGTACATCAGTTTTTACTTTTCTGACCATTCTGGCTTTTTTCCCTCAATTGCAAGTTATGAAGTCTAGTTTTGTGAGGAATAAAAAAAAAAAAAAAATCATTTTTTAAACATAGTTTTTATCTTGTTCTGACTGTATTTCCCAGAATTGCTAATTTATGTCTCTGGCTAATTGAAGTCTTACTTCATAACTCACAATTGTGGTTTTATATCCTACAATTCTGACTTTATAACTTAAAACTGTCAGTTTATATCATGAAATTTTAATAAAAACCTGCAATTTTTTTTTTTTTTTTTTTAAATTCATTGGCAGAAATAGGCTTTCATAAGTAAGTCAAATCAGCACATTTAAATGTCTTCCAGAACTTTTGAGTGTCATTTTCATATTTAAGGCAGTTTCATTTTTATTTCTTTACTACAGCCCTCAATACACCAAAATTGTGAGCGGGGAGGGAATGCCGCTAGCCAGCAACCCATTGAAGAGAGGGGACCTGATCATGCGCTTTATTACACAATTTCCAGAGAAGCTCTCACCGGAAAAGAAACAGCTTCTGAAACAAGCTCTCTCATCAAAACTCATCCAGGCATCTTGAAGTCCATTTGGTCACGAATATCATTCATAATAGAAAATAAAACACTTGAACTCAAAATAGTTAAAAATTGATATTTTTTAAGAGCAGGTTTTTTTATTGGCACAGAAAAGATACAAGAATAGAGTAAGAGCCAAAAATCTAGTTTTTAAATAGACATGTAAACAATTCTTACAGAAAACCTAAAACCATCAAGAGAAGGTCAGAACTACATCAGCAAAGCTCAACTAACTGCATTCTCTGCTTAAAGAGGAGTGACCCAGTTATGGCGCGCTGCCATCAGGGCCCGTTTCAGCTGTTCATAGGTGACAAACATAACCACATTCCAGGAGCCTAGCCTCAGGAATGATGGCATGAATCTGTTTTAAAAAAACAAAACAAAAAAAAAAAAAAAAAAAAAAAAAAAAAAAAAAAAAAAAAAAAAAAAAAAAAAAAAAAAAAAAACACACACACACACACACACACACACACACAAAGATGTCAGTTCAATATTCATCCTCAAATAATTACAGTAAAGCTGTTGGGTGTAAAGAGAACTGACCCCTTGTAAAAAGCCTTTGGTCCCTCTTTAGCCAGCATGGCTACAGCACAGTTGAGGGCGCTGCTGTACTGGCCCTGGGCGGAGTTCATGTATCTTGTTTTCACAACATCAACAGGAGAAGCAATAACTGTAGTGCAGAAACCAGCTCCAAATGCAGATGTGAAGTGGCAGGGAAGATCATCTGTGAAGAAAAACAATTAGAAATTGTTATGAAAGTCTTAGTCTGACACTTAAGTTTGCAATATTTTTCTGCAGTCTCAATTTACCAGTCATCAGTGATGATTTTAGAAGTGCGTCTTTGATAAGGTCATAGGTCACCAGCTCAGTGCAGTTTACAATGGCATTGCGAGTGATGTTTGGGCCAGTTCCTATAAAAGAATAAAGGGAAGAGAGGAAGGAAAAAAAAAAAAAAAAAAAAAAAAAAAAAATTAAATCTATCTATCATCATCATCATCATCATTATTTTTTATTACTATTATTTATTATTATTATTATTATTAAATTATAATATAAAAAAAAGTTAATATAATATAATACAATTACAATTTTTAATTATTATTATCATTATCATCAAATTAGTTTATTTTATTATTTTTTTAATATATAATATAATAATATTATTATTATTATTATTATTAATAATAATAATAAAATATAATATAAAACAAACTACATTTTTATTATTATTATTATTATTATTATTATTATTATTACTACTACTACTACTACTACTACTACTATTATTATTACTATTATTATTTTTACTATTATTATTTTTACTATTATTATTTTTTATTATTATTATTATTATTATTACTACTACTACTACTACTACTACTACTATTATTATTATTTTTACTATTATTATTTTTACTACTATTATTATTATTGTTATTATTATCGTCATTTTTTTTTTTTATTTGTTAATTTTGACCTAAATTTACCCATGCTCACCTTTCCACAAACCACGAAACCCTTCTTCCTTTGCAATGGTCCGATATGCATCCATAGTACCATGGTAACGTTTATTTGCCCCAGCACCGATCTGAGCCTGAAATCGTACCTTCACCACATCAGTGGGTTGAGCCACAGCCACGGCCATGGCTCCAGTCGTACAGCCAGCCATCAGCCGACTGCCAATCCCGACATCTAAGGAAAACGATGCATTGAATGGGATTAATGAGGTAGGTCTTACATAACAAATAGTTTCCATTCATCCCTGCATACAAACGTTTGGCAACTTACGATCGGAGCCTTTGGTGTAGAATTGCTTGACGGAATCATAGAGGCCAATGCGTACAGAGGCAAAGCTCATCTGACGCTGCAGTCCCGCAACCAGCCCGCTGTAGAGACTGCGTGGCCCCTCGACACGAACCATGGTGCTGATCGTACCAAACACCCCACGATACTTCACCGAACCATGGCCTGTGTTCGCGGGACTTTTGGTCTCCCCCTGAATCTGTACAGAACAAAAGGTGGATGGAGAAACTTTACAGAAACACAGGGGAGGGAAGCAGCATCTTCAGCTTAAAAGGGTCCATAGTGATCCTGGGGTCAGCAAGGACAATCATCAACGCCTGGACCTGCTTACGCTGCTAGTGTAAAGAGAATCAAAAGAAATAGATAAAGCTGACATCAGTATGGGTGAGAGTTCAAACATTCCACCTGAAATTAAAGGTTAGCTTTTTTTCCTGCTGAGAGTTGATCTGGGTCAAGTCGTCACGGGAATCGGTTGTCTCAACCGCTGGCTCAGCTGTCACTCAAGCAAAAATGTGTCATTTAAACAAAGCTCTCAAATGAACGCTCACCTGAAGTCTAACTTTTGCAGTGTCCAGTGGAAATGTGAAGAGGTCTGCAATGCAGGCTGCAGTTCCTGCACCAATAAACTTCACAGTGGCTGTAGGAGGCACATCACCAGCTCTGAATCCAACCATATTTAGTTGCAGTGGAAACGCAAAGATGAAGCACGGAATGTGTTGAAAACCAATGAAGTGAACACAAGATAGGTGAACTCCACCCTAACCTGGATTAGGAAGACACATTATGATTACTTTTTTTTTTTTTTAAACCTTATGGTATGCATTTAAAACCTTTGTCAACAGTCAACACACAAAAACGGAACATCATGTTCTCTTTGACATGCTAATCTATATGCTGACGTCACCATCCTGTTTTCATCTGGTGCGGCTTTGTTGACTTTCTAACACACAAAAGAGCTTCAATAAAGGAAGTGCGGATACGCACAAAATGCGAGATTACGTAATATTCCGATAATATTACATCAACTACCTCAATTGTATTCATTCAAACAGATGAATAAAACGCTTTTACGAAACTTTTTGTACCAACCGGTTTGGATGAGAACTTCAAGATTCCCTAAAAGTATCCCTCTGGTTGAAATGACTTTCAACTAGAATTTTGTTGCCGCGTTCTTCCATAGAGAAACGTTTAGAACCGGTACAAAACAAAAACATGCTCCAAAGTCTGAAAAACAAGAGCATTTCCGTGTTACACAGCTCAACATCACTTCAAATCATTCAAGAAAATACTTTCAAAAGTAGCGGAGAAAGTCTATTCACAACACGTAAGGTCAAAACACTCACCTTAAACAAAAAAACATATAAAACGTCTACGAATAAAAGAGTTTACAAACTGGAAGAGAAAAACACTTCCTCAGAACGCAAACAGTTCAAACCCGCAGGTGTTCTGTTCTATTCCGAACGCCGCAGCGAGCCTTTTAAACGCTTGGAGGGAGTCACGTGACACACGACACGTCATTCAGTGCATAAATTAACGGCTCTGCTGATTTTACTGATAAAATCCGGTTCCCAAAGCTCAGCTTTCATTGTTTTCGGGTTAGCTTATTAAACTATAAAAGAGATATTACACTGGTACAAGGCTGTTCACGCTATTTTACATATAGTCACAAGGTGATTATTTATTTTAGTACTTGAAGGCTCCAGTCAAAATACTGTTAAACAATTGTGTATTTTATTGTGTTCGATTAATAGCATATATTGTTTTGTGGTTCAAAATTCTTTATTGTTTCAAATTATATAAATAGCAGGTTGTATTTTGACAGCTTACCTCATATATTGCCAACATGCCAAGGTAAGTGGTTATACACATACAAAATTGACTTTTTCCAAACACAAATCTACCCTCAGATTCGTTGGAGTAAGTGTGACAAGTAGCCCCAGTCTCCCCTATTTGTCTCAAACGCTGAGTCATTCTGAATCAGTATGTGTAGTTGCACATATGTTATCCATAAAGAGGACTTCAGTTCCCCCTCTTTTAAAGACACATCCCTTGGATGTGCTTTTTCATATGGATTGGCATGTATGGTTATATAATACCCTCACAGATCAGTTTTTCATCAGATACAAGAAGCAAAGGCATTTAAACTACATACTGAACTTCCCTTCACCATATCAGGAAGATAGGGCTGCTGTTATTTACATTTCACATAGATATGTCAACACAGAACTGTACTGGAGAATGTACACTACCAGTCAAAAGTTTTTGAACAGTAAGATTTTTATTGTTTTTTTTAAACGGTCTTTTCTGCTCACCAAGCCTGCAAAAACTATACAATTTTGATTTTGTTTTACTATTAAAAATAACTGTTTTCTATTTTTTTAAAATGTAATTTATTCCTGTGATTTCAAAGCTTAAATTTTACCATCATTATTCCAGTCACATAATGTTCCTTCAGAAATCATTCTAATATTCTGATTTGCTGCTAAGAAACATTTATTATTCTTATGTTGAAAACAGATGAGTAGTTTTTTTTAGGTTTCTTTGATGAATAGAACATTCAGAAGAGCAGCATTTATCTGGAATAGAAATTTTGTAACATTATAAATGTCTTTATCATCACTTTTGATCAATTTAAAGCATCCTTGCTAAATAAAAGTAATAATTTCTATCATTTCTTTTTCAAAAAATAAAAAAATAAATAAAAAACATTATACTGACTCCAAGCTTCTGAATGGTAGTGTATATTGGATCTTTCTATTCATCAAAGAATCCTGAAAAAAATGTACTCAACTGTTTTATAATAATAAATGTTTCTTGAACAGCAAATCAGCATATTATAATGATTTCTGAAGGATCATGTGACACTGAAGACTGAAGTGAAAATTGAACTTTGAAATTTTAATTTTAATATTACTGATTTTGCTGTATTTTGGATCAAATAAATGCAGGCTCGGTGGGCAGAAGTCTTTGAAAAACATTAAAAATCTTACTGTCCAAAAACTTTTGACTGTTAGTATACAACTTCAAGAGGAAACAAACAAATTGTGTTGACCTGAGACGGGTTAAAACACACAGTAACACACATGCTTCATGAACTGCACACTGCTGCTTATTAGGTCAATTCAAGGGTCACATGTACACAAAAGTCTTCAGAAAGCATCAGGCTTGTCTTCTATCACACTTCCTGGCTATCCTGAGAACGTGTGTGTGTGTGTTATTTTTTTTTATTTTTTTTTTTTGTCGTTCACACTTCACATATTTGCATTTGTCTTAATGTTAATTTGCTAAATGCACTTCACAGCTCTGTTCTAACAAACAACTTTGTTTGCCTGTCAGCATGAGAGTACAGAAAAACAGCCTGAAGTCACTTTCTGATCCTTTGTCACGTGAAAGCCATTTGTATCCTAAGTTTTTCTCTGGATGTTGTCAGTCTCTCAGTTGATTTGATCACCGTTTGATTAAAAGACTCTTTAGAGGAGTCAAACGAAAGTGATCTAAATGATTTGCATGCACCTAATTTGATACTTAAAACAGTTTAGATTTCATTAATCGAAACAGTATCATAAAAATTTTTATTTTCCAATAAAGCACAGTTTATGAGTAGAAATATACATTCATTCGCCAGAGCTATGGACCCATTTTCAACATATTTTAAAGCATACACATAAACAATAATCATACATCCTTACAATTGATAATACCACATCTTTTAGTATCCAGTTACATTGAAACTAAGACAAATATGTGCATTTTGCTTTCTCAGTCAAGCAGCTCGTCCTTTTGATTTTTGATGAGCTTGACCTTTGGCCTTAAAAAGTTCCAGCCTTTTTCAGTCATAAGACTTAATCCGGGAATCCCTTTCTTCTCATAACAGAGGACTTGGCTTTTATTTGCACTCTGTTTAATCAAAATCAGATGATAATGACAGTGTCCATTCAGAAAGGTGATTCCCACGAGACCTGCATTCTAGTAAGACCTCTTTTGATTTGCTCATAGGAGACGAACATCACAATGTTCCAGGATCCCAAGCGCAGGAAGGAGGGCATGAAGCTGTTGAACAAGATGAAGATGTCAAATTCAAGGTACTGGAAATACAACTTTGTATCTTGTTCTTAAACCTAATGTGTCACAGCATATTTCTCTTACCCCTTATAGAAAGCTGTTGGTCCTTCTTTGGTCAGCATAGTGAGGGCACAGTTAAGTGCACTGCTGTACTGCCCTGCAGATGAGTTCATGAAGCGGGTCTTTACAACGTCTACTGGAGACGCCACAATCGTGGTGCAGAAACCAGCTCCAAATGCAGCGGTGAAGTGGCAGGGTAGGTTATCTAATGAGGGCATATGTGTTACACAACAAGAACATGCAAACAGCCATAATGAAAGCATAGGGTTCATAGATTCATACCTGTCATAAGGTCATATTTTAATATGAGTTCCTTGATGATGTCGTAAGTAACCAGTTCTGCGCAGTTCACAATGGCATTCCTTGTGATGTTTGGCATGCAGCCTAAAATAGAAAAACACATGCATGTCTATCTCCACCAGAACCCATAGTCTTAAAATGGCATGTGAAAGTTGAATTTAAAGGGGCAGTGTACCAAAAAATATTTTGTATGTGTATTTTAATCCACACATTGAAAGTCAATGGGGTCGAATTGATAGTGCTACTGTAGTATTTATTTTTGTATTTATTCATATTTTAAATAAGATTTATTTTCACATTTTAGTTCAAGTTTTAGTAATTTTGTTGTGCTTCTGTCGTTTTTTTTTCTGTTTTATATACATACATACATACATACATACATACATGAATATATATATATATATATATATATATATATATATATATGTATATATATATATGTGTGTGTGTGTATATATATATATATATATATATATATATATACACATACATATTATGTTTAGCTTTAATTAATTTTTATTTTAGTTGTACTGATTTTAAAAATTGATTTTATTTTATTTTGTTTTAACCTCATTTTACTTACCAAAAACTAATAGTTTTAGTTATAGTTAACAACAACAACACTGGTTTGGACCCCAATGATGTACATTGCATGAACAAAAACAATATAAAAAAAAAAAAATATATATATATATATATATATATAATTCAATGAAATATAAATTCACACCGGTTTAGAATAAAATGAGGGTGAGTAAATTAAAAATATTTTTGGCTCACCCTTCCAAAGTCCCCGTACACCCTCATCCCGTGCAATAGTCCGATATGCATCCATTGTGCCGTTGTATCTCTTTAATCCATCAGACTGACGCACTTGAGCCTGGAAGCGCACTTTTACGACATCTGTGGGCTGCGCAAATGCAACAGCCATAGCCCCGGTGGTGCAACCAGCCAGGAGGCGAATCACAATATTTGCGTCTGAGAAGAAGAGAACAGAGTGTTAGCATCAGTATCACTACTATATTTCTGTCTCTTTTCCAAAAGTCTGACGCTCACTCTCAGATCCTCTGGTGTAGAATTGCTTCATTGAGTCATAAAGGCCGATACGAACAGATGCGAAGCTCATTTGTCGTTGCAGTCCTGCCACCAGGCCATTGTACAGACTCCTTGCGCCTTCTGTACGGACCATAGTGGTGATGGTGCCAAATACACCACGATATTTCACCACAGCTGACCCTGAGGCAGCTGTAGACTCTCCCTGGATCTGAAATAAGAGATGAATGATCAAAATGTGCTTTTTGTGATGTTATGCTATTTGAATGTTTCAAGTACATAAAGTCAATGCAAACAAAATTCAAAACTACTTGCATATATAGATTATGTATTATTATGTATTATTAACATTATATCTGTTTTTAATAAGAGCTCACCTGAAGTCTCACTTTTGCTGTATCCAGGGGGAAAGTGACCAGATCAGCAATACATGCTGCCGTACCAGCTCCAAAAAACTTGACAGCAGCAGTTGGCGGCAGGTCGGTAGGCTTGATTCCAACCATTTTTTCTACACTTCTGACGGGAATTTACTTTATTTTTATCTAGAGCTTCTTGTGTTTTCCCACCTGAGGGAGAATGAGAAGCAGGCCATAACTGGTTAAGATTCATCCTCGCAAAATGAATTTTGACTTGGATTCAAGAATTTAAAGTAAACATTTACCTCAGCAGACTGCTGATTCGGGATTAAGTTTCTTCCAAAGGAATAACTCTCTTGTCTTTTGTTTTAAATATTTCAGCACCTTTGGCCATAAAAAACTGTGGCTCAGTGTCCCAAAGCAGCATTCCAGCAAAGCAACACTACAGGGAAATATTAGGATCAATGCAAATCATGTGTGACCTAATGGTTTTATAGATAAAGCATGACTGTAAACTTGACATTTCTAACTATAACTTCAACTGTGGATACCCAGAAATACAAAAATCAGCATATGATATTGTATGAAACATAATAAATTACAGTGTATCCCTCATTAATTAGGCTCTGGATAAAATACAGATATAACGGATATAAATACGGATATAAAATACAGTATGCTCACCAACCTTCTGGTAAAATGAAATTGTTAGTCCAAATTGTACAGACAAAAAGCAAAATAATTATTTCCATCCAGGGTTTAATCCAGCAAGTGTGTTTTCCACCTGATTATGGTGGAACCGGTCTGTCAAACCTGAATTTATAGGTGCATATGCCGGTCGCAGCCAGTCCCATGTATTTCTTTCGTCACACATGACTTTATTTTTAACTTTGTGTGGCGGGATAACATGTATACTTGTTTACTAGTTGTCAACGACAGGGTTGTTGTCTGCACTCCATATGAAATGTAAACACATATCAGTAAATTTTATATATATATATATATATATATATATATAAATTTATATTAAAAAAATATATATATATTTATAAATAAATTATACACACACACACACACACATAGGCAACGTGTGATTAATTATACAATTAATTATGCAATGAATCATCCGGAAAGCATTTTTTAGATATTTCCTTGTGCATTTACTCTTAAAATGATTCATTGTATTTTTTACAAAAATAGATGTTCGTAAACACACATGTTGCAGCCATGTGTTGCTTTGTCACCTTTCCCCTGCTTCCCAAAAGTCCTCTGGAAGGTGGCCAGCTGGAATTTTGTTCTGTAATCTGAGTGTGATCTTATTGGCTGCTGATGGTGCTGGGGGCTACAAGTTCATCCTATCAAAGAGGAGGCTTGTCACTTTGACCTAATACCACTTACGCTTAGAGATCATTTACATTTCTGCTCTTTACAGAGAAGGGGTCAGTGTTTCGAGTAAAGCCAGCCGTTCATAAAAAAAAAACACAATGGTTTTTCCATTCACTTTGCATTTTCCAGATAAATACTGTAGAAACCAACACCTTACAAAAATACGTCTGGAATCTATGACAGAGGAACACACAATGTGTATCAAGATGCTTCTCCGCCCCAAACTTGTTAAGGCTGTATAGGCTGTCTGGGGAACGCCACCCTTAACAGCCAATCTGGTTATGTCTCAGGGTGGGAGTGAATGTGAGGCGTCTGCTAACAGTAATTCAGGAATCTCTTTGGTCCGGATGAATCCGGATCAAGTCTAGACCACCCAGAGGTCTTCAATGAGAGGGTACAGACTGCACTTTCGTCCTCATCCTATATGTATATCAATATACACAATATACACACACACATACAGGGGGATTTCAGAGGCATAAACATACAGAGGCAAGGAAGGCAGTGTCTCCTCAAAAAATTGGTTGAGAAAGATTATATAACACACACAGAATACAAACCAGACAATAAATAAATAAATGAAAACAACCCGTAACCAATACACTAAGGAAAACAAATAGGTTTTTAGCAAGAACTTAAAAACAGACAGAGAAGGGGCTGTTCTAATCTCTAAAGGCATGGTGCTCCAACATCGTGGCCCTGCCACTGCAAATGCAGTTACAGTTTTAACTGGCATCCATGCTAGAGGAAAACAAGATGCTGCTCTGGCCCAAAATTGTTAAGGCTGTATAACAGGGGTCACCAGACCCGGTCCTGGAGGGCCGGTGTCCCTGCAGAGTTTAGCTCCAACCCTAATCAAACACACCTGAACCCGCTAATCAAGGTCTTACTAGGTATACTTGAAACTTCCAGTCAGGTGTGTTGAGGAAAGTTGGAGGTAAACTTGGAGGTAAATACACCCCTGCTGTATAAGCTACAGTAACAGTTACAGTTACGCAAATACAGTTTTTATGTATTTTAGGCGTTATGTACTTGTTTAGACTTAATAATGCGGTTTGTTAATAAAGATAATGCCTATTTGAAAATTGGCTTTGACGTTTTCGGAGATGTAAGCTCCAGGGCGTCAGAGGGCATTCAGTGTTAATGAACCAGGTTCTTGGCTCTTGGGAATTTGGCTCTAATGTCTCTTTAGTGGTTACACATGAGATGTAATTTGTTTTGGGCAAATCAAACTGGAAATGTTTGGTGTCATTAATATATTTTTTTCATATATTTCATATTTGTGTGTGTGTGTGTATGTGTATGTGTGTGTGTGTGTGTGTGCGTTTGCGTGCATCAATTAAAGCACGAATTAATATAGAACGGTGATTAAACTGACTTGGAACCTGTGCATTAAACTGAGTGCCAGCCAATTAGAATCCAGTATTCAGACATTCCATGGATTAAATATAGTTATATCTTATTAAACACGTGTATATATTATACGCTTCCCATGTCCATAGTTTTATAACTGTATATATATATAGCTACATAGTTATATATATAGTTATATATAGTTTAATGAGAGGATGAGGACAAAAGTGCAGTAGCATTCAAGTTTAAATAGCAGCTAAATGGTAATGCATGATCAGATTAACCATTAACCATTATTTTATGTTTAGTTTTTAAAAACTTTTTTAATACTAACTTCTATGTTCCTGTAACACTGCATAAACTTAAGTCCAGAAAAAATATAATAAATATAATTTTTATATACACACAATTTACATTGTAAAAAAAATTTTGTTTTAACCTTAAAAAACAATTACATTAATTACATTTTCTTTTCCCCCTAGAATTTTTGGAAGAAATTTCATACACACACACACACACACACACACGTCTGGTTTATTATCTTTGTGGGGACTCTCCATAGGCGCAATGGTTTGTATACTGTCCACACTGTATTTTCTATCCCCTTACCCTAACCCTACCCCTAAATCTAACCCTTACAGAAAACTTTCTGCATTTTTACTTTCTCAAAAAATCTCATTCTGTATGATTTATAAGCTTTTGTACCCATGGGGACCTCAAGCCAGTCCCCACAATGTCAAAAATTTCAGGTTTTACTATCCTTGTGGGGACATTTGGTCCCCACAATGTAGCAAAAACAAGTACACACACACACACACACACAGAGAGAGAGGTTGGAGATCGCATGGCGCTGCGCACATACATAAACTTCTTGTCAGTGCTTCCCCGCGATTCTCATTTAAAAAATACCATAAATAGTAGATTGCTACATTTCCTCAGCAACGAGGTGGTAAAACCGCTGTTTTTGAATGAATTCGTTGTTTGTAAAGAGAGACGCGCAGACGCACAGCATGCAGGCAGGTGTGTACACACACGCACACGCACACACACACAACTGTCATCGCTGTCATTTCTCTATATATGAAGAGTTCAGATGCAAAACCCCCTAAAAGCCATCTCGGTCAAAAATGAGATAATGATACTGAGTGAATGCTCTCGACACATATTATACATCTATCAAATACGTTTACTTCAAACTCAAAAAATCCCAGCCTCAGCCCAATCAGAATTACCGGTACTAAGGTAGAAACCTATACATCCGAGCCTGATAAAAATGCATTTTTAAAGAAAGACATAAGATGGATTTATATACACTGCTCAAAAAAAAAAATAAAGGGAACACTTAAACAACACAATGTAACTCCAAGTCAATCACACTTCTGTGAAATCAAACTGCCCACTTAGGAAGCAACACTGATTGACAATCAATTTCACATGCTGTTGTGCAAATGGAATAGACAACGGGTGGAAATTATAGGCAATTAGCAAGACACCCCCAATTAAGGAGTGGTTCTGCAGGTGGTGACCACAGACCACTTCTCATTTCCTATGCTTTCTGGCTGATGTTTTGGTCACTTTTGAATGCTGGCAGTGCTTTCACTCTAGTGGTAGCATGAGACGGAGTCTACAACCCACACAAGTGGCTCAGGTAGTGCAGCTCATCCAGGATGGCACATCAGTGCGAGCTGTGGCAAGAAGGTTTGCTGTGTCTGTCAGCGTAGTGTCCAGAGCATGGAGGCGCTACCAGGAGACAGGCCAGTACATCAGGAGACGTGGAGGAGGCCGTAGGAGGGCAACAACCCAGCAGCAGGACCGCTACCTCCGCCTTTGTGCAAGGAGGAACAGGAGGAGCACTGCCAGAGCCCTGCAAAATGACCTCCAGCAGGCCACAAATGTGCATGTGTCTGCTCAAACAGTCAGAAACAAACTCCATGAGGGTGGTATGAGGGCCCGACGTCCACAGGTGGGGGTTGTGCTTACAGCCCAACACCGTGCAGGACGTTTGGCATTTGCCAGAGAACACCAAGATTGGCAAATTCGCCACTGGCGCCCTGTGCTCTTCACAGATGAAAGCAGGTTCACACTGAGCACGTGACAGACGTGAAAGAGTCTGGAGACACCGTGGAGAACGTTCTGCTGCCTGCAACATCCTCCAGCATGACCGGTTTGGCAGTGGGTCAGTAATGATGTGGGGTGGCATTTCTTTGGAGGGCCGCACAGCCCTCCATGTGCTCGCCAGAGGTAGCCTGACTGCCATTAGGTACCGAGATGAGATCCTCAGACCCCTTGTGAGACCATATGCCGGTGCGGTTGGCCCTGGGTTCCTCCTAATGCAAGACAATGCTAGACCTCATGTGGCTGGAGTGTGTCAGCAGTTCCTGCAAGACGAAGGCATTGATGCTATGGACTGGCCCGCCCGTTCCCCAGACCTGAATCCAAATGAGCACATCTGGGACATCATGTCTCGCTCCATCCACCAATGCCATGTTGCACCACAGACTGTCCAGGAGTTGGCGGATGCTTTAGTCCAGGTCTGGGAGGAGATCCCTCAGGAGACCATCCGCCACCTCATCAGGAGCATGCCCAGGCGTTGTAGGGAGGTCATACAGGCACGTGGAGGCCACACACACTACTGAGCCTCATTTTGACTTGTTTTAAGGACATTACATCAAAATTGGATCAGCCTGTAGTGTGTTTTTCCACTTCAATTTTGAGTGTGACTGCAAATCCAGACCTCCATGGGTTAATAAATTTGATTTTCATTGATAATTTTTGTGTGATTTTGTTGTCAGCACATTCAACTATGGAAAGAACAAAGTATTTGATAAGAATATTTCATTCATTCAGATCTAGGATGTGTTATTTTAGTGTTCCCTTTATTTTTTTGAGCAGTGTATATATATACAGTGCCTTCCATAAGTATTGCAACAGTAAAGACAAAATTGCTGTGGAGTCAAGAAATCTGTAAATATGATTAAAAGATTAAAATGAGACAAAACTACAGAATGTCACATTTTATTATTGGGTGTTTCAACGCATAAACGTTTTACCAGCTAAGAAGATCACCAGTCTTGCATTCAATAATGACACACACAAACCAGGATGAAGACGAAGGATCTGCAATTTGGATGCTTAATTAAAGGAGGAAGTCAATTAGAGCTATAGAAAAAACAAAGGGCATGGAGAAATCAAGAGTTTGGAGACCACCGGAGACATCCCCAGGCAACAATGACCATATCAGCTGAGAAAAACAACAGGAGTTGATGACAGGCAAATCATAAAAACTGTGAAAATGAACCCTAAAATCTGTAATATCACCAACAACCTCCAGAAAGCTGGGGTGACGCTCTGACAATCTACTGTCCACAGGAAACTTTGACATAGAATTACTTCAGCTACCAAAAATAGAAAGGCAAGATTAAAGTTTGCAAAAGCCAGTAGAGCTCTGAAACAGAGTTTTATGGACAGATGAGACAAAGATGAACCTTTATCTAAGTGATGGGAAATCAAAAGTGTGGAGAAAAAAGAGACTCTGTCAATATTCATGATGACTTAATGTATGATGGCAGCAGCAGAGTGAATTTGGAAGGGTACAAAACCATCTTGGGTACCAATAATCAAGAAAATGCCACCACAACTCATCAGAAAGCGCTTCACATTGCTTCAGGACAATGACTCAAAACACCCTGCCAGTTCAGTAAAGCAGTTTATCAGGGCAAAACAATGTAAAGTCTTAGAATACTCAAATTAATCTCCAGATTTAAATCTGACTGAACATGAATTTCACCAGCCGAAGAGAAGACTAATGGCAGAAACTCCCCGAAACAAGCAACAGTTGGAATTGGCTGGAAGAAAAAAATGCTGGGGAAAAGCATTTCAAAGGATGAGACCAAGAGTCTGGTGATGTCAATGGGTCACAGACTCACTGCTCTGATTGCACACAAGGGATGTGCAACAAAATAATAGCTTTTAGTCTTTTACATTTGCCTTAAGTTCAGCTGTCCCAACTTATCCTCACATCAAATAGTGGGATGAACTCTAAACGTACTGTCCTTTTTATTTGGTAAAACATGTATGTGTTGAAACAGCTAATAATAAAATGTGACATTATGTAGTTTTGTCTCATATTCATCTTTTAATCATATTTGCAAATGTCTTGACTCCACACCAAACAAAGCAATTTTGTCTGTACTGTTCCAATATTTACGAACGGCACTGTATATATATATATATATACTCTTATAAAAAAAAGTACAGTTTTGTCGCTGGAGTGGTACCCTAAGTTACAAAAGTGAAAAGGTACATCTTTGTTCCTTACATAGAAGTTAGTATTAAATTTTTTTTTTTTTTTAAACTAAACATAAAATAGTTAATGGTTAATCTGATCATGCATTATCATTTAGCTGCTATTTAAATTTGAATGCTGAACATGAATCCAGATCAGGTCTAAACCAGACAGAGGCCATCAGTGGGCAAGGATACAGACTGCACTTTTGTCCTAATCCTCTCATTAAACTATATATATAACTATGTAACTATATATATATAGTTATAAAACTATTGACATGGGAAGCGTATAATATATACACGTGTATAATATAACTATATTTATTCCATGGTCTGTCTGAATACTGGATTCTGAATGCACAGGTAGTTCCAAGTCTTTAATTGACGCACACAAACACAAGCATCACTCGCACACACACAGAAGGAGAGAGGTCAGAGATCGCATTGTGCTGCGCACATACATAAACTTGTTGTCAATGCGTCCCCTGATTCTTATTATTAAAATAGCCTGGTTACTAGATCGCTACATTAGATTCTTTAGCAACGAGGTGGTAAAACTGCTGTTTTTGAATGAATTAGTTGTTTGTAGAGAGAGACACACAGACACGCAGCATGCATGCAACACACACAACTGTCATATCTCTCTATCTCTCTCTCTCGGCCGATTGAGAATTTATTGAAATAAATGCTATAATTCATTCATATAAAATAAATGTGATTTTACCACACCGTTTCATCGTTGTGTCTGATTTGATGCTGGCAGAATGCTAGAGATAATGGGCCTCATTTATGAAACAAACGTACGACAGAAAATTGGGCGTACAGTTGTTTCTATGCAAAATTGGAATTGATCAATATGGACGTGAGCGGTGGCTACGATAAAATCTTTCTACGTTAGATTGATAAATGAGGCCCTGTGTGCCATAACGGACGAAAATAACTGTCATTTTTACCCATTAGGTTAAATGTTGCGCTGCAAAGAGCAAATTCTATTTATAACTTGTCTATAACTTAGTAAATGGCTTCATGTTGGGCGGTTCTACGCCTCCATGTCGTGCATTTAAAATCCTTTAATGCACGGCAAACCGTTGATTATTCCTTACATATACTTATGTGTATATTGCATATATTTATCAGCTGCATCCCCCCCTGCTTATCATCATCACCCTGTCCGGTAATCACTGCCCTTCACCCAGGCTCCCGATGGTAGTGGGCGTGCGAGAGAGGAGGGGCGCCAAAACAGCCAGGTCATCAGGTGCACCTCATGACACGCTGCCAGACCTGGATGTTTCGGCGCCCCTTCTCTCTCGCACACTGTTGAAATGCCGAGTGCGCCTGTTCTCGGGGGGACCGGTCTTCTCTCTGTGCATGCACGCTGGTGTCCTCGTGAGTATAGGAAGGGTGTGTTGAGGGCACGAGCGCCGCCGAAGTGACAAGCTGCTGGACCCGCGGTCCGGACGAGAACCGCACCAGTGAGACGGCTGACGGGCCGGGATGCCGGGCCTTTTATATCTTTAGGAAGTGCCGTGGGCCAAGGTGGACAAAGCCGCTAGATCAGGGGTGTCAAACTCAGTTCCTGGAGGGCCGCAGCCCTGCAGAGTTTTGTTCCAACCCTGCTCCAACACACATAATCTGCAGTTTTCAATTAAGCCTGAAGCACTTGATTAGCTGAATCAGGTGTGTTTAATTAGGGTTGCATCTAAACTCTGCAGGGCTACGGCCCTCCAGGACCGGAGTTTGACACCCCTGCGCTAGATGAAGCTGCCACCCCTTGCGCCGCGGACCTCAGCGGGGAGCGAGTGTGGCCGCCAGACTCCACCCCTTACCTGGACCCTTCCTTCTCGAACACTGCCCCTCCTTCACAGAACCCCCAGCATGATGAGGACACCAGATCTCCTGTTTATTTTGGACACTTTATTTTCCCCTCTTTTGGACACTTTTTGGTTATTTTATGTTCAATAAAAGCCTCTCCAAGGCCTGACATCACGCCCACTGTGTCTGTCGCTTGCTCCTCCTGCTACAATATATATATATATATTATATAACATTTTTTTCTGATCCTATTATTATTCTAGTGATGTAGTGAACCGTTTGTATCACACCGTTTGTGGTATTTCTCACAGCATGGTGGACGCTCACTGTAATTTTATAAATAATACAGTTTTTGTGTCAACGAATGAGGTTTGAAGAGTTTTTAGGCAAGAATCAAGTACTTGTTTGGACGTTAAAGATGTGGTTTGTTAATAAAGATAACTACTTGAAAATCATTTGGCTGCTATTTAAACTTTGGCTTTGAAGA
This sequence comes from Labeo rohita, assembly GCF_022985175.1. Classification (NCBI taxonomy): domain Eukaryota; kingdom Metazoa; phylum Chordata; class Actinopteri; order Cypriniformes; family Cyprinidae; genus Labeo; species Labeo rohita. The sequence goes on along the minus strand of NC_066878.1, from coordinate 1,858,793 downwards.
AACACCAAATGGCTGTTACGTGACAGTGGCATTATCATGTTTCAGTAAATGGTGAGAAATGTTTGCTGTCTAGGCCTGCAGTCTGCAGTAGAGATAGGAAAAGCTGAAACGAAAGCAAACCATCCTTCACAGACCTGTTTGTGCAAGTACATGAGATCAAAACATTCAGCTTATGAAAGTGTTGCGTTATGATGATGTTTCTGCAACAGTGGCTGTTGGACTATTTAGATAAACAACCTGCTAATGTTTGCAGCTGTCATAAACCCACTAAGATCTATTATATGAATGAGTGACCTATGAGCCTCTAGAATGTGTTTGCATCATCATTTAGCCAATAGTAGCTTGTGATTTGTAACCCTTGTTCGTTGGACAACCATATTATTTTCTTAACTACTGTATTTTCAAGATTTGTGTTTGTTTCTAGACTGGAATGACTTGTACCTTTTTGTTTGATCTGCAAACTAGATGCCCTATCTTTGCTGTCCGCATCCAGCTAAAACCAGTTTCTTCGATGTACCCTGTGATCTTTCAGCTTCTGAAAGAGGTAAACAACCCCCTGTGTCCTGCCAGACACACACTCACCCCACCCGCTACTGAAAGCGGATACATCCATGACTGACGCAGACACAGACATGAATTCATGTCTACCATAGACAGCTGGCACTGAGACCTGCCTTATGTATGAATAAATACTTCCTATAAAAGCACAGGCACATCTAAAAATATACCTCCCTGTATTCAAGCAAAGGTCAGTAAGTCACACTCAGTGTATGGAAAGATATGTAAGTATCTCATCAAAAGTCCATATGTGGTCTTTCATCATATGACAACCCACCAAAAGTACTAGGACCCTTAAGACACTTAAAAATGTCCAAACGCCTGATAAAATATCAAAGCGGCACCAAGCTATATCTTTTTTACTAACTTCACTTGCAGTGACCTTTAACCACCTAGTTCCACTATGTTCCATGTTTGACAGCTGTAAAATGTCAAAATACATTTACTTCCTTAAAGGGGTAGTTCACTCAAAAATGAAAATATTGTCATTAATTGCTCACCCTCATTCCAAACCTGTAAGACCTTTGTTCATCTTCAGAACACAAATTAAGATATTTTTGATGAAATCCAAGAGCTTTCGGACCCTGCATAGACAGCAGCAAAACTGACACGTTAAAGGCCCAGAAAGGTATTAAGAATGAAAACAGTCCATTAGTGGTTCAACCTTTTTGTGCACAAAGACAACAAAAATAACGGTGAAAGTACCTGCGTCAGCAGCACCACACGCATTCATCATGGTACTCATGCACATCAGTGTGCGTCAAAGACTGACACGGAAGAAAAGAAATTGTTGAATACAGTCATTATTTTTGTTTTCTTTGTGCACAAAAAGTATTTTTGTAGTGGTTGAACCACTGATGTCACACTGACTATTTTAACAGTGTTCTTACTACCTTTCTGGTACAGAACTTTTCAGTTGCATTGCTGTCTATGCAGGGTCAGAAAGCTCTTGGATTTCATCAAAAATATCTTCATTTGTGTTCTAAATATCAACAAAGGCCTTATGGGTTTGGAACGACATGAGGGTGAATAATTAATGACAGAAATTTCATTTTTGGGTGAACTATTCCTTTAATTTAGAATTTATTGTAAATGTATTGTTTTGTGCATGACGTAAAATGTGCAAAACATTTTTAAAAAATATTTAGTATGAAAAATAAAAAAGCCATCTAGTTTAACTATGTTTTAGAACCATAAAATGTCCAAATACATGTATTTTCTTCATTTGTAACAGTATATTTGTTTAATGCACACTCTTTTAAAAAATATTTTGTTTGAAAAATAAAAAAGCCATCTAGTTTAACTATGTTTAAGAACCATTTTCTTAATTTTGAACAGTATATTTATTGTTTAAAGCATACTTAAAAAAAAACAAACATATAACATGTATATATATATATAATTTATTTATTAAAAAAAAAAAACAATCTAGTTAAACTATGTTTGAAAACTATAAATGTATTGTTTAATGCACACAAAAATGCCACTTGTCTCTATTGTACAATACAAATAAATTTTTAATATTACAGCAGTTTAAATTATCTAGCACTAGTGATGTTCTTGACTTCCTGAAGGTCCTAAAAGGGGTCTTAGAAGAGTGCATTTAATAACCTGACCAATAAGAAGGTGGTGCACATTAACGTCACTGCTGACTCCAGAAATGCCATTCTGTATTCCTCCTGTCATTCTTACAGTTTTTCTCAATTGCTTAAACACATTTCTTGAAATTATGCCTCGCTTTTGCGGAACTCTAAACACAAATCCGTAACTTCTAACTCAATTCCCTAAACTTACTATATTCAGGTCAAAATGAAGCTCTCCACTCAAAACCACTCAATCTTGCTGAAAAAACAAACTTTGCTCTCAGACATGACACACAAACCCTCAAAAACACACACACTATAACACAGTTTTACACACTGATGAGATCAATTCAAAACAATACTACGAAAACTGGTAATAAGTGTTGCTTGGGGAAATTTTTTTTTTTAAATTAACACGATGAACACAACAAATGTATGCATTTGCAAGTGTTTTAATCCTTAATTTATTGTACTGTAGAACAGCAAACAACAACAAAAATAATTGTTCTGCCCCAGCACCCTGTCTTTGGTCTGGGACAGGCCAAACAACCTCCTCAACATCACAGACTAAATTGGGCATGGACAGGCAGCAGAGGTAAAATCCCCTTGCATGGCACGCATCAACTAAAATATATAAGACTGCTTGTTTTCTTGCCCTTCCTATTTCTCTTCTATGTTGTTGTCGTCATTCTTCACCTTATACTCTTTGTCTTCGAAATTGCATATTACTGTATGCGGGATATTGATTGAAAAAGAGCAGATAGTATTCACAGTTACACTTTTACTAGTGGTCTGACAAAAAAAAAAAAAAAAAAAAAATAAAAAATATATATATATATATATATATATATATATATACATAACAAAATAAAATAACATATAAATACATTACAAAGTCATTGTGCAATAGGAAAGAAAAAAGTAAATATGGGCAAAGGCGGAAATATACATTAGAAAGTGCACTGTCAGAATTTGTAACTGTGTTGTGTTGTCCTCTGTCTATATATGCTTTCCAACTGAAGGTTCATGAGATGTTGAGATGTACCTTTGAGCTATTTCAAAGAACTGCTTTATCATTGGTTGATCTGTAGTCTCTGGTGAAAGTCAGTATTCACTTTAACAATTTATGGCAAATATACAAAAAGTCTAATAGAAATGTGTAGAATATGCTTGACCGTTTATGACAACTAGATAAAAAGTTTAGCATTTCCTGCAAAGACATATACGATGAGCTAATGACTTGATGTTTTGAGGGGTAAGACTATAGCAACATGACAATAGGGACTGAAAATGTAGGAAAAAGCAGACAAATCCATTGCATAATCAGTTACATGAACGTACCAAAGCAAACACAACTTGTTAAAAAAAAAATTAGAAACATTTTATGATGTGCACAAGTGATTACATGATGTGGAGGTTGAACAAGTAGTTTTGAGAATTTCATTTCTGATCTGAGAAAAGCACCAAACTGTAAACTGACTTTGGCCCTTTTATCTAAATCGAAGCTTCTGATTGGTGTGTGATAAATTTTGACTCCTAGTGTTTCCACTTGGGTAATTGTGTACTAATTGAGCTCAAACTTTGCAGACTTGAGTGAACAATATTGAATGCTAGTGCTTTCTAAATGACCACATGATGTAAGCACTGAGAAATGTAGGGATTTGTGTGTAGAGTTTTGCAGTAACAGTTCACCAAATCTGACTCATGTGTTAAAGCAGGGGAGTAGTGTTTATAGTTTAGGAAAATGGGTGTGCTTTTTGAAAAATGGCATTATGGTTTTGAAATTTTAGTTCAAAAGACTACTTATAGTGTTTTAGCAATCGAGAAAAACTGTAATATGGCTGTACCATCATGCTACATCATTCTGTGCAGGTTATTGCTGTGTCAGCTGGCCGACTGCATGGAAATCAGCAGCACTTGCGCCCTTTATACTCAACTATTAGTCAGTGGTGATTATATAATAATATAATATAATAATTATAATTATATATATACTGTATATATATATATGAGATAAAAAAGAGTCTAGCTAAACGAAAATGAAAGCCGTTTTCTGTTAAATCAGTGGAGGTTTAGCATAAATTGTCAACTTAAAGACATTTTTAACATTAAGTGTTTTGTCACATACAGTTGAAGTCAAAAGTTTACATACACTTTGCAGAATCTGCAAAATGGTAATTATTTTACCAAAATAAGAGAGATCATACAAAATGCATGCTATTTTTTTATTTAGTACTGACCTGAATAAGGTATTTCACATAAAAGATGTTTACATATAGTCCACAAAAAAAAAAAATTAGTTGGATTTATAAAAATTGTTTAAAAGTTTACATACACTTGATTCTTAATACTGTGTTGTTACCTAAATGATCCACAGCTGTGTTTTTTTGTTTAGTGATAGCTGTTCATGAGTCCCTTGCTTGTCCTGAACAGTTAAACTGCCTGCTGTTCTTCAGAAAAATCCTTGGTCCCACAAACTCTTTGGTTTTCCAGCATTTTTGTGTATTTGAACCCTTTTCAACAATGACTGTATGATTGGAAGGTTATATTATAAGTTGTGGAAGGTTATTTTAAAATATTGTACAACTTTTTTGTGCATTGTTTTCCATAACATAGCAGGACATTAATGTTGGAATAAAAAAAAGGAAATCAATTAATCAATCAATCAATCAATAAAAAGTTTCTCCTGTCCCAGTTTAATGACAAGTTAATTAACAATTACAAGTATCCATAAATTCACTTCCCACAACAATAATTCTGTACAATATAGCTGTTGTCCATCAAATATTGCTGAAAAATGTTTGTGGTTCTACTTATTGGTGTAATTTCTCAAGTTTAACCGTCATTTCAGCAAAACCACCACACTTTAAAACCATTGATCTATTAGTTTGTTCAGTTTCATATCAGTTGTTAGTACATGTATCCTTCTTAATGAGTGAGATACAAAGAAAGATTTTAAAACAACATACAAGAATCATTTATATTTGCAGTAAATGATCAGAAATGTAACATATGTAATATGCCAATGTAATATTACGTGAATATTTGTTTAACAAATTTTAGGAGGCTGTAAGAATGTATTTAGGTTGAAGTTCCTGCTAGTGTGTGTGATGGCAAGGAAGAATTTGCATGTTTCCAAGACAGAAAAAGACATTAACCACAGGGAGAGGGAGAAATGTGGAATGACCTGGGGTTGTGAATGTAACCGCTCCAGTTATAGTCAGCAAATACTAATAAAATGTAATCAATTATCTTTTTTATCATTTACTTTTTTGCTGAGAATGCATTATATAATATATCAAACCATGATATTCTCACACTAAGGTTTGTAGGCATATATTAAACAATAAGACCGCAGGAGTCTTTCCATTTATCTGTACAAAGCAACCAGAGTGTTACATGATTGTTCCCTAATTTCATATTGCTTGTCTTGTCATGAACTTTCCCACCGTGCCCTGTCATGACTCAGCAGACTTCATGATCCAATGAAATAGCCTCATTTTTGCCAGTCCACAATTCTCTCTTAAAAAAGAGACTGTAAATCTACTTTTATTGTTTAAATGACTAACAGACCTACATATAGAGCTCATAAATGTATTATGGAACACTTGCTAAGTGGCAGAGAGCATCTGGAATGATTTCGGCTCCAGCCAATGGGCTGTTTTAAACACACTCTGCCTTCCTCATTATCCAAACTTCATTGAAAGAAAAAGACCACCTCAGTACACAACACATAAATAGCTCCACTACAAATACATATGAATTTGCCAGCAGTTCTCCAAATAGAATAGGCATTGTGCATCACCAATTACAATTAATGTATTCCCTGTTGAAAAAAAACCCAGCATATGCTGGTTAGGTATGTTTTAGTCTCAGCCTCAGACGTCACACCCATGGACCGGTGGTTGAACTTCTCCAGTCAGTCTGAAGGTCTGCTACACAAGACTAGGTATGTTTTAAAGCATGGTAGCTGGTTTGAGCTGGTTTAAGCTGGTCCTTAGTTGGTCATGACCTAGTTTAAACTCAGGACCAGCAGATAACCTGCTCAGGACCAGCTACAATGCTTCAAAACATACCTTACCAGCATATGCTGTTTTTTTTCAACAGGGTTGTCATTATTTATCACATTATTATTGATTTGAACATCACAGATATACTGTTGAAGTCAAAAGTTTACATACACCTGCAAAATGTTAATTATTTTAGCAAAATAAGTGGGATCATACAAAATGCATGTTTTGTTTTTTTTTTTAGTACTGACCTGAATAAGATATTTCACATAAAATTACACATTTTTTACATATGTAGTCCACAAGAGAACATAATAGTTGAATTTATAAAAATAACCCTGTCCAAAAGTTTACATATACTTGACTCTTTTGTGTTCTATTGTGTTGTTACCTGAATGATTCACAGCTCTGTTTATTTTTGTTTAGTGATAGTTGTTCATGAGTCCCTTGTTTGTCCTGGACAGTTAAACTGCCTGCTGTTCTTCAGAAAAGTCCTTCACATCCCACAAATCCTTTGGTTTTTCAGCATTTTTGTGTATTTGAACCCTTTCCAACAATGACTGTATGATTTTGAGATCCATCTTTTCACACTGTGGACAACTGAGGGACTCATATGCAACTATTACAGAAGGTTCAAACGCTCACTGATGCTTCAGAAGGAAACACGATGCGTTAAGACCCGGGGGTGAAAACTTTTTCAATTTGAAGATCAGGGTAAATTTTGCTTTTTTTTGTGTTCTGGGAGACATGTAAGGGACCTGAAGGATTTTTCTGAAAAACAGCGGCCAGTTTAACTGTTCAGGACAAACAAGGGACTCATGAACAACTATTACTACATACACACACACACACACACACACAAAACAAAAACACAGCTGTGGATCATTCAGGTAACAACACAGTATTAAGAATCAAGTGAATGTAAACTTTTGAACAGGGTCATTTTTATAAATTTAACAATTATTTTCTCTTGTGGACTATATGTAAACATCTTTTATGTGAAATATTTTAATTAGGTCAGTACTAAATAAAAAATAACATGCATTTCTTATGATCTCTCTTATATAACTAACATTTTGCAGATTCTGCAAGGTGTATGTAAACTGTATATCTGTGATGTTCAAATCAATAATAGCTTCTTAAGGGCAGTACTAAATGAAAAAGAATATATGATATTTAGGCAAAATCAGAAAAAAGTACACATCTTCATTCTGTTCAAAAGTTTACACCCCTTAATGCATCGTGTTTCCTTCTGAAGCATCAGTGAGCGTTTGAGCCTTCTGTAATAGTTGCATATGAGTCCCTCAGTTCTACACAGTGTGAAAAGATGGATCTTAAAATCATACAGTCATTGTTGGAAAGGGTTCAAATACACAAAAATGCAAAAAAACCAAAGAATTTGTGGGACCTGAAGGACTTTTCTGAAGAACAGCAGGCAGTTTAACTGTTCAGGACAAACAAGGGACTCATGAACATCTATCACTAAACAAACAAACAGCTGTGCATCGTTCAAGTAACAACACAGTATTAAGAATCAAGCATATGTAAACTTTTGAACAGGGTCATTTTTATAAATTCAACATTTATTTTTTCTTGTGGACTATATGTAAACATCTTTTATGTGAAATATATCATTCAGGTCAGTACTAAATAAAAAATATAACATGTATTTTGTATGATCCCTCTTATTTTGGTAAAATAATTAACATTTTGCAGATTCTGCAAGGTGTATGTAAACTTTTGACCTCAACTGTATGTGGCAAAAAGTGTAATGTTTAAAATGTATTTAAGTTGACAATTTATGCTAAACATCAACTGACTTGAACAGAAAACACTGGCTTTCATTTTTGTTTGGTTAGTCTCTTTTTTATCTCATCAAAGCACTGAACAAAAATTGTGCTGACTTTATGACTGTCCCAGTTACAATGAGGAAATCTGACACAAATTAAACCAGGACTGAATGTATGACTGAATTAAACTTTTTAGTTTACCAGGAATAGCAAAGTGATTAGTTTTATTACGAAATAATAAGCATTGGTTTTGAGATAACAGCAGAATGAATTTAAGTATAGATAGTACACTGAAAAAAAAAGAGTAACCTAAAAATTATTTAATTCACGCCAAATATGTCATGTAACATCACTGAATCAACCTAAATGCATTAATGTATACCAACAAAACTGATTTTTGGGCTAAATCAGGTCGATATAGCTATTTATGGTAACAATTGGAGTTTACCACTTTTTACATTGTACACAAAACTCATTAAATTGTCCATTTAATGAACTAATTCATTCTGCTCTATGAGAGAAAGACAAATATCCTATAGTTAACTGACAGCGCCCTCTGCTGGTAACCTATGACATTAACAGTTCATTAAGTCACCTGGCCTCATTATGAATGCATAATGAGATGTATTCATAAACATGAGTTCACTTTGTTAGTGGTCCTACTTTAATAATAAATAATAATAATCAAAAAACTAAAACTACTAATTACTATTTATTACTTTATATGTTTTCAGGTCTCTCCCTTTCTGGATTTCGTTCATGTTCTCTTTCTTCCAAAATCTCTCTCTATCAAAAAGAGGAGGCCCTAAGTCCTAAGTTTACTAGTGTTGCAGTGTCACATTAATTTTTCTTCCGTTTGCTTATGTGTTTGTTTTGTTTTTGCTTAATATCTGGGGGGTGTTTCATAAAACAAGTTTACCAAATAAGCCAGGCTTATTTCAGTTAGTCTGACTTATTTTGAGCCAAATTAAGTAACAATAATTCAGACTAACTGAAATAAGCCTGGCTTATTTGGTGAAATTGTTTTATGAAACACCCCCTCGGAATACAAATGTTGTTCTGTTACAAGTGTTTGGGTTTATGGGCCTTTGTTTCTTTTCCTCTGTCTTTCTCCCGCTTTCTGTCTCTCTGCTGCTGCTGCTGGTTTGTTTACATCAGTTCAGTGTCTGTGGCGCAAGGGCTTCTGGGCCATGTGTCTGCCATAGTCGCGGTGCATTGTGGGGAGGTTGTGGTCCTCCAGCGGCTCGGTTCGGAATAATGTCTGCCTCGGAGGCAGCGGACGGTTTTTCCCCGGAATTATGCCCGAGCTTCGCCGTGATCTGCTCGTTTCTGGAGCGGTATGGAGCAATGCTGGACCTGCCGGAGGTGTCGTTCCCGGTGCTGGAGCGCAGTCTGCAGGAGAGCAGCGCGGGTGAGCCGCTCCTCCATTGTTGCTCTTCAGCCGCTTTACATGCGTTTTAACGGGCCGTTAGGTACTCCACCCGCGGGTGTCGGTGTTCTTGTCGCCGTTTGTGTCTCTAAAGCGCCGTTTCTTGCCTTAATTTCGGCGTTTTGCCCGACGGAAGGTTTTATTCCGCTTTATTTACTCATCACAGCGAACAGAAACGCATTGCTGCTTCATTTGCGTTTATATGCGACTGTTTACTCACTTGTATTTTCATATAACGACACACATATTGGGAGGAATTCAATATTCATGTTTATTCATAGTTAAATAATAATTTGGCATGAATTGGTGCGATGTGAGAAGCGCGCATGCGCAGAACGTGTAAACTTCCTGCTCGCTCAGAGGGAGAAATGACAATATGGGATTATTTTGATTATCAGACTTTGGGGAAAGTTAACAAGAAGCCCCTTTATTTGTATCTGGGATGGTTTTGCTGCAATAAAGGTTATTAAGTCTTTGTGTGTGTGTATATATATACATATATACACATATGTATGTATGTGTGTGTGTGTGTGTATACATATATATGCACATACATACACTACCAGTCAAAAGTTTTTAAACAAAGATTTTTATTGTTTTTTAAATAAGTCTTTTCTGCTCACCAAGCCTGCATTTATTTGATTCAAAATACAGCAAGATATTGTGAAATATTGAAATATTTTGCCATTTAAAATAACTGCTTTCTGTTTCAATATGTTGTAAAAAGTAATTTATTTCTGTGATCAAAGCTAAATTTTAAAATTGTTACTCCAATCTAAAGTGTCTAATATGCTGATTTGCTGTTCAAGAGACATTTTTTATTATTACCAATATTTAAACCAATATTTTTAAGCAGCAAATCAGAATATTACAATGATTTCTGAAGGTTCATGTGACTGGAGTAATGATGCTAAAAATTCAGGTTTGAAATCACAGGAATAAATTACATTTTAAAATATATTCAACTAGAAAATAGTTATTTTAAATAGCAAAAGTATTTTTAAAAAGTACTGTTTTTTGCTGTGCTTTGGGTCAAATAATGCATTTATTTGATCCAAAGTACAGCAGTAAAATTGTGAGCAGAAGAGACTTCTTTAAAAAAAAAAAAAAAAAACATAAAAAAAATCAATAAAAAAACTTGAAATATTTTAAAAACTGTTCAAAAACTTTTGATTGGTTGTGTATATAATGTTTTGTTGATGGTATTTCACCCTATTAAAAATTCTTTATTCACCTTCATGGTGTTTCTCCGTAGAGTTATTAAAAAATCTTTTTAGTTTTTGGATGAACTATTCTTTTAAATTGCTACAGTTTTACAGTATTGCATAATAAATGTAGTTAGAGTATTTTGGCAGAAACTATAGCAGCTGTGGTTTACAGTAGAAACAGATAGATTCTGCCAGTCATAAACACATTTATATGAATACTTCAATGAAGCATCTAGAGGACTATGGCAGTATAAGAACAACAGAAATATTAAATGTCCAGTAATGTGTTTATAATTGTGTAGTTACTTTAAATGCAAATTTAGTGTTCACGCATGAATAGGTTACACTGGGGTTAATTTTACTATTTAACTTTTAAACTTTTTTTTTCTTTGCTGATATATAAATATTTATAAATGAATCCAACTGTGGCTATTTAAGAAGTTGGGCCAAACACTTAAGTACACAGATGTGTTACTGTTAGTTATGTTACTGAATGAACAAATGCACAAATCAGACCCGTTGGCAATTAACTGTCATTTTATAATGTGTAATTTATACATTTTTATAAACAGTTTAAGAAGCACCGACTTAAACTTGTAAGCTGTGTCTTGGCTGTGTAAATTATAATTATGCCTTACATGTTGCTTTAATATCAAAATATTTCTATGTCTCCAGTACCCAAACTCCTCGTGGACCTTCACGTGAAGTTACTGCGGAAAATTGGCAAGTCTGTGTCTGCAGACAGATGGGAGAAGAATCTCATTAAGGTGAGTAAATCTGTGTTAACAGCGAATTATTAGATGGCTCATGGCATAAGTTGCACATTCTGTTTTTAACAATCACATTTAAACAGCTGTGAATGAATATGTGAATAGCTATGAGCACAGTGAGCAACTGACAGTGTTAAGTCAATATTCCTCTCATCAGTGTTTAATTTTTGATGGCTTTATTACTCTAGATCTGTCAGGAGTTTAACACCACATGGGCATGGGAGCTGGAAAAGAAAGGTTACCGAGAGATGACAGTGGAGTGTAAGACAGGAATATTGAAGGTAAAATGGCCTAATCATTTGTAAAAACTGTTGTTGCGTTTGTAAATTCTGGTTTTATTAACCCAACGTAACTTGACAATGTTTTGTTTTTCAAACAGTACTTGTGTGAATGCCAGTTTGATGACAATGTCAAGTTTAAAACCGCTATCAATGAAGAGGATCCGGATAAAATGCGTCTTCAGCCCATCGGCAGAGACAAAGATGGCCTCATGTACTGGTTCCAGCTAGATCAAGACCATAATGTGAGGGTCTATGTAGAAGAACAGGATGATCTGGATGGGTCTTCTTGGAAGTGTATAGTAAGGTAGGCATTCAGTGATCAATTTCCAGTGGAATTACATAGTTATAGTATACGTTCACTTCTGGAAAAAATTACTTTATTTTCCATTTCAGAAATAGAGACGACCTGGCTCAAATCCTTGGATTGTTGAAGACTCAAATTGATCCAGCACTTTTGGTAAAGAAGGATCAGGAGGAGGGCTCATCTAGTAACAGTCCGAACCCAGACAATGAAGAGAACAAGAAAAAAGAGGGAGCTGAAGGTATCTAAAAAGTAATATTACGTATAAGCTGAACATAATTTGAGTGTTTTACTGATTTGTTTTATCTGTGTGTTTTTGGATTCTAGCGGAGATCAGAGATGAAAAGTCACAAAATGATATATCCACATCTGAAAATAAGGAAAACATTTTGGAGAAAGACAATGCAAAGCAAGAAGATACAGAGACCACAGATGGTTTGTCGGAAAAAGGCTTGAAGGTAAAAGAAGAGCAGCAGAAACATTCGGAGACGGCAAACGGCACTGGCGTTATTACTGGATCGATCAAAGAAGAGCCACAGGATGAGGAGGAGAAAGCCAAGAACTTGTCAACACCTTCACAGAATGCAGAACAGACAGAGGATGTGAAAAGAAAAACTTTAGAAGAGACTCAAAGAGCTTTGAAAAATGACCATCAAGCCAAAATCCCCCTGAAAAAGCGGGAAATGAAACTAAGTGAAGACTTCGACAGCAACAGCACAGGAGTACGAAATGTTCCTGTCGTTCCGGTGAAAGAATCGCGGACGTATTTCGACGACAGCAGATCGGGTGCCGAAAAAATCAACGGCCACGTCCCTCACCTTACGTTATCTGAGAGTGAAGCGCAAAAAGGGTCAGAGAGTCTTCAAAAAGAAAGCACAGAAGAGAGCAAGTCAGAAAATCTCCCTCTTGTTTTAGAGAAATCCAAAGAGAGGAAAAAGGAGAGAAAGGATGACCAGAAGGAAGAGAAAATGGATAAGAATGAAACCAGATCGTGTGCTGAAGAGCAAATGGAAGTGGAGAAGCCTGATGAATCCTGTGCTGAGGAGAACAAAGAAAAATCTGAAACTTCTCAATCTCACAAAGAAGAAAAACCCTCATCAGTAAGTAAACAGTCAGAAAAGACACCTGATTCTGAAAAAGTAATTGACAATAAAAAATCTCCCAGTGCTGACAGTATGGATGCTACTGAAGTAAATACATCAACACTGCCAGAAGAGTCAACAAAAGCAGAATCGAAAGATCTTGCAAACAAGGAGTCAGTGAAAGATCTCTCAAAAGAAGCCACGAAAGAGCTCCCAAACAAAGAATCGTCAAGAGATCTTGCAAGAGACAAGTCAGTGAAAATTCCCTTAAAAGATGAGCCTACAAAAGATCAGTCAGTGAAACATCTCTCAGAAGAACAGACTTCAATTGAAAAGCCAACTAAAGACGCCTCAAAAGAAGATCTCCCGAACACAGAATCGTCAAAAGAGTCAATAAAAGATCTTCCAAAAGGTGAGCCAGCAAAAGAGTCACTTAAAGATCTCTCGAAAGAAGAGACTTCAAAAGAAGAGTCAATGAAAATCCTCCCAGATGAACAGTCCAAGAAAGATCTCGCAGAAGAAAGTACGCAATCTCCCAAAGACTCCAATGAAGACCATGAAAAAGCAGATACGAATGCTTCCATGCCGATGGAAACTGAATCATTCCAGTCATCTAAAACAGAAGAATCTTCTTCCCGTGAAGTAATCAAACCACATTCTGGCACAGAAAAGCCAGAGAACACAGAAGAAACGAAACCTCATCACAGCTCTGCAGACACCACCACAGAAAAAGAGCCAACTGCCATTGTCTCAAAAACTGAAAAACAGTCCATGTCTGAAGCAAAAAACAGAGAAAGTGAGTCCATTGCCTCCAAACCTTCTGAAGAGACTGATGGCCCTCAAGGTAAATCGCAAGAGCAGCCTAAGTCAGCATCAAGTGATCTTGAAAAATCTGTTTCTGATTCAACGAGTAAGCCAAGCACACCAAAAACCACAGAGAAAGGAGACGGTGAGGAAAAATGTGATACAGCTGAAACTGATAAAAATAAGAATCTGGAAATGTCAAAAGACAAGGATGAAAAGGGTGAAGCTGCAAACAGCTCTGAAGAATCTGCATTGAAAAAATCAGATGAGGTTAAAGCTACAGAACAACCCAATGAGTCCAAGAGTTTGGAGAAACCTCCTTTGAACAGAGAACATGAAAAGGAACCTGAATCAGAGGAAGGGAGCAAAGAGAAGCCAATGGAGGTTGATTCAGCGATCAGTAAAGCTGATAAAATTCAATCTGAGACTACAACAGCAAGTAAGAAGGAAACCGATGTTCCCGTGGATCAAAACACCACCTCAATCAAACAATCTAAGCAAGACGCAGCTTCTGAAGAGCGTGAGGCTTCCGGGGATGTTCGAGAAAAAAGCAGCACTGCTGTGAAAAGCAGTAAAAGACCAGGCCGGCCTCCAAAGAAAGCTCAGGAGAGTCAGGATGAGGATAAAACAGGCGAAGAACAAGAAGAAAAGGCACGGCAGGAAGGAATTCGCATGAAGATCAAAATCCCAGCTCACAAGCGGAAGGCGGAACTTCAGAGAGAAGAGGCGAGGGGAGATTCAGAGTCTGAGGTGACTGACGGCAGGTGCTTGAGGAGATCTCCGAGAATCTGCAGACCCACCGCTAAAGCGGTGGAGATCCAGGATAGGAGGGCAGAGCGGAAGCAGGCCACTCCGGTGTCGGAGAAAGAAAAGGATGACAATGAAGACAAAGAGGAGGAGGATACTGTACAAAGGAAGCCAAGGAAAGCTGAGAATCTGCAGCCAGATGGCCAAACAAAACCAAAGGTATGAGTATCTTTTTTTTTTTTAATTATTAATTTATTATACTGTTCATTGTAATGTTGTGAGGACTAAACTCGCTTGTAGCAATGCAGTTTTAAAATTTACGTTTTTAGTGTTTTATTTTCCATTGATTTGGGTAAAATTTGTTGGCCATAACATGACAAAAATTTCCTGTTAAACAGTAACATTGTAAAATACATTTACTGAAAATTAACTGAAAATAGCTGTTTTCTATGGATACCTGTTTCTACCACTGTATAAATAATAAAATATAGTAATTGCGATTTTCTTTTTCAAACTTTTTTTCTCTCAGTTCCAAGATTACATCTCATAATTCTGACCGTTTCTTTTTAGAATTGCATGATATAACTCTCAGTTGTGAGAAATAGAGTCAGAACTATTTGATAACAGTCAGAATTGTGAGGGATTTTTTTTCTCGCAAATGGGATTTTGTATTTTGCAATTCTGACTTTCATGACTTTCACAGTTGTATATATCACATAATTATACGTTTATATCCAGTTATTCTGGGGGGAAAAAAGTCAGTTTTGCATGATATAAACTCACAGTTGCAAGAAATACTGTCAGAAGTGTGATAAAAAAAACTTGCAATTCTGACTTTTTTCCCCACAATTCCGAGTTTACATCATACTTTTTTCCTTAGAATTGTGATATAAACTCCCAATTGCGAGAAATAGTCTGAACTGTGAAAGAAAAACTCGCAATTCAGACTTATCTTGCAATTCTAACTTTTTTTTATTTTGAGTTTATATTCCACTGTTCTGAAAAAAAAAGTCAGTGTTGCGTGATACAAACACGCAATTGCAAGAAATAGAACTAAAGATAACTCACAATTCAGCTTTTTTTCTCACAAATCCGAGTTTACATTTTGCGATTCTGACTGTTTTTCTTAGAATTGCGTGATATAAACTCACAGTTGTGAGAAATTCAGTTAGAACTCTTTGATAAAAGTCACAATCTCAGTCAGAACTGAGATTAAAAACTTGCAATTCTGACTTTTTTCTTGCAGTTGTGAGTTTATATCCCACTATTTTGAGAAAAAAAGTCAGTATTGTATGATACAAACTCGCAATTGCGAGGAATGCAGTCAGAACAGAGATAACTCACAATTATGATTTTTTTTTTTGCAATTGCGAGTTCATATCCCGCTATTGTGAGGAAAAAAAAGTCAGTATTGTGTGATATAAACTTGCAGTTGGGTGAAATACAGTCAGAACTGAGATGATAACTCACAGTTATGACTTTTTCTTGCAAATGTGAGTTTGTAAATCACAATTTAGACTTTTTTTTCTCTCAAATGCGACTTTGTATCTCGCTGTTCTTTTTTGTTTCAATTGGAGTTTATGTCCTGCTATTCTGAGAAAAAAGACAGTTTTTCATGGTATAAACTCACATTTGCAAGAAATACAGTCAGATCTGTGAGAGAAAAACTCACAGCTCTGACTTTTTCCCACAATTCCGGGTTTACATCTTGCAGTTTTGACTTTTTCTTAGAATTGCGTGATTTTAAACTCACAATTGCGAGTTATAAAGTCAGAACTGAAATTAAAAAACATGCAATTCTGACTTTTGTCTTGCAATCGTGAGGTTTTTTTCGTTCTTGTTTTAGGACAACTTTGAACTTTTTTTGATAAACGTCAAACTTTGACTACCGTAAACTCACAATCGCAAGAAACAGTCAGAACTAAGATAAAAACTTTTTGACTTTTTTCCTCACAAATGCGAGTTTGTATCTCGCAATTCTGACTTTTTTCTCACAATTGTGAGTTTGTTTCCTGCTATTCTGAGAAAGTCAGTATTGCATGATATAAACTCGCAATTGCAAGAAATGCAGTCAGAACTGTGAGAGAAAAAACTTGCAATTCTGACTGTATTTCTCACAGGTTTGAGTTTACGTCTCACAATTCTGACCTTTTTCTTAGAATTGCGTGATATAAACTCACAATTGCGAGATATACAGTCAGAACTGAGATTAAACACTCATAATTCTGACTTTTTTCTCACAAATGCAAGTTTATATCCTGCTATTGAGAGAAAAAAGTCAGTATTGTGTGATATAAACAGTTGGGTGAAATACAGTCAGAACTAAGATAAAAACTCACAATTATGACGTTTTTTTCTCGCAAATGTGATTTTGTATTTTGCAATTATGACTGTTTTCTTAGAATTGCATGATATAAACTCAGAATTGCAAGAAATGCAGTCAGAACTGAGATAAAAATGTGCAATTCTGTCTTTTTTTCACAAATATGATTTTGTATCAGATTCACAAGATGCAGATTAGCAAATTGCGAGGGAAAAAAAGACAGAATTGTGAGATAAAGTAAGATTAAAAAAACTTTTGTTCAATTGAATGGGTCCTTGTTGAATAAAAGTATTCATTTTTGAACAGTAATAATTTATTTGATCATAGTTGAAGGTCATTCACAATGAACTCATTATTCAACAGGTGGGTAGACGTCGAAAACGACAACCATGGTCTCGCATGAGACGTAAAAAGAAATGTTCGGACGACGACGATGATGACGAGGAGAGCGAGAGTGAAGAAGAGGAGACGGAGGAGGATGACAGCGACGAAGACTACAAGGTGGAAAAGACCAGGAAAAGAAGGAGAAACCGAAACCGAGAGCGGAACAGCTCTGACTCCTCTACCTCTTCATCAGAAAATGATGAACCCAATGACGACCCCTGCAAACACTGTGGCCTTCCCAACCATCCCGAGCTGGTGCGACACTCTCCTGCAAAATATCTGCATCTTCTCACGGTCAGAAGTGCTGCTTTTTAACCTCTCATTTCTTTTGCCCTAGATACTCCTGTGTGATTCCTGTGACAGCGGCTACCACACTGCCTGTCTGCGGCCTCCGCTCATGATCATTCCAGACGGGGAATGGTTCTGCCCCCCCTGCCAGCATGTGAGTCAATTCAGATTTCAAGAGTCCATTTACAGAAATGCACTATACTGGCTTTTCAAATACTGATGCTGTTCATTTCTCTTGCAGAAGCAACTTTGCGACAGACTCGAAGAGCAATTGCAGAATTTGGATGCTGCCCTCAAAAAGAAAGAACGTGCAGAGCGAAGGTGAATAAAGAGATATTTAGACCAGCTCAAATGAATTAGTTTGATCCAGTTGCAGAGAAGTTCCTGAATGAATTCATTTAACCTCTTTGAGTCTGTTAACAGTATGCACTTATTGTGCCATGGCATAATGGCCTATTTGAGAAATTACAGAAAAAAATGGCGTAACATTTTTTGTTCCCTCACAGGAAAGAGCGACTGGTGTATGTTGGCATCAGTGTAGAGAACATCATCACTCCCTCTGTAAGTGCCTTCATTGCTTATTGAAATTTGTTGATACTTAATATGGATAATATTTAATGCATTTATTTATTTTCTTTTTTGATTAAAAAAATCATAGATAATGGGATAGACTTGAGGAAATGATAAAAGGATAAATTAAAGTATAAAAAGTTTATTTTTAGCTTTTAAGCTTAATTACCATTTTTAATTATAAAGAAATATTTTGAGTGTTTCTAAATGCTTAATAGTTTTGCCTACCATTCAAAAGTTTGGGGATAGTATGATTTTTGTTTTTTAAAGAAGTGGCTTCTGTTCACCAAGGCTGCATTTATTTGATACAGTAAAAAATACAGTAAAAACAGCAATATTGAACAACATTATTGCAGTTTATAATAACTGTTTTCTATTTTAATATATTTTAAAATGTAATTTATTCCTGTGATGGTAAAGCTGAATTTTCAGCATCTTTACTCTAGTCTTTACTGTCATCATTCTAATATGTTGATTTGCTGATTAAAACATTTTTATTATCACTGAAAACAGTTGTGCTGCATTATATTATTTGTGGAAGCTGAGGTGCATTTTTCAGGATTCATTAATGAACAAAGTTTAGAAAAAACATTTATTTGACATTGAAATCTTTTATAAGATTATAAATGTCTTTACTGTAACTTTTGATCAATTTAAAGGGGTCATCGGATGCCCATTTTCCACAAGTTGATATGATTCTTTAGGGTCTCAATGAAAAGTCTATAATATACTTTGGTTAAAAATTCTCAATGGTTGTGTAAAACAACACCCTTTTTACCTTGCCAAAATCAGCTCTGAAAAAATCATCTCATTCTGGTCGAGGCTGCTTTAAATGCAAATGAGCTCTGCTTGCCCCGCCCCTCTCTTCTCTCTGAGGAGTGACGAGCCTGTTTACTTCAGCCGCATTTAGCCGCTAAACTTGCTAACTAGCACATTATTAGGAAAGGCGATCGCAAAGATTCATAAAAAAACCCTTATACTCACTTCCGCTGTAAGTGAAGCTGGATCATGAATGTGGTTTTTATGATTTTAGGGTAGATTTGTACATACACAGCCAACACACATTAATGTTCAAACAACATGTAAGAGTGAACTTAGCATCTGATGACCCCTTTAATTCATCCTTGCTAAATAAAAAATTATTTTAAAAACTGTCTTACTGACCCCAAACTTTTGAATAGAAGTGTACCTCTGTGGTAAAGGTTTTGTAAATTAATATATATTTTTTTGAAGGTGGAAGTGGAGGAAGAAAAGGAGGAGCTAGTGAAAGAGAAGAAAGAAGTGAAGAAAAGCAAAAGTTGGGGACGGAGATCAACCAGGGCGAAGAAATACATAAGCTACAGGTATGTCCATCAACTTACACAATCATTATTATTTTACGCTGTTTATACATGATCTTTATTCACTGTTTATTGTTACATTTTTGTCAGGTTTGATGAGTTTGATGAAGCGATCGAAGAAGCAATTGAGGAAGACATTAAAGAGGCAGAGGGTGGAGGTGGGGGAGTGTTTTCGTATGTTATACTAATGTTGATATTTGAGCTTAAAGGGTTAGTTCATCCAGAAATGAAAATTGTCATTAGTTACTCACCATCATGTCGTTCCAAATCCGTAAGACCTTCATTCATCCTCGGAACACAAATTAAGATATTTTCAATTAAATTCAAGAGCTTTCTGACCCTGCGTAGATGACAGTCCAACTAAAATGTTCCCAGGACCAGAAAGATAGGAAGAACATCATTAAAATATCATCAAAAATATCTTAATTTGTCTTCCGAAGATAAGCGAAGGTCTTACAGTTTTGGAAAGACATGAGGGCGAGTAATTAATGACAGAACTTAAATTTTTGGGTGAACTGTCTCTTTAAATGTGGGAGTTTAGACTGATCAAATGTGTCATTGCACAGGAGCAGGCCGGGGAAAGGACATGGCGAACATCACAGGGCACAGAGAGAAGGACATGTCCACCATCCTACAGGAGGATGGGAAGGAGAACGGGCGGCCGCGGCAAACTAGCGCAGCTCAGAAAAAGAAGCGGCGGCGTCTCAACGATCTCGACAGCGACAGCACCGTGGATGAGGAAGAGAGTGAAGACGAGTTCCGTCTCAGTGAAAGGTAATGTTAAACAGCTTTTAATTTACGATAATCAAAGAATCCTGTCAATGAAATAACATTTACTCTGGTCCGATTGGTCATCAGTTCAGAGGATGAAGAGTTTGTGGCGTCAGATAATGAGGCGGAGAGTGAAGCAGAAGTCCCGTCCTATGAGGACAGTGACTTTGGGAGCGATGTTGCACGCCCGCGGAGGAGACAGCCGCCACGCAGGAGACGCAAACCCAGAGGATACTCTGACGAGGAAGAGCTGGAAACTGATGAAGAGGAGGAGGAGGAGGAGATGGGTGAGGCATTTATAAAAAAAAAAAAAAATTAGAGGAATATTTGACCCAAAAAAGAAAATTCTGTCATTGATTACTCACCCTCATGTCGTTCCAAACCTGCTAGACTTTCGTGCATCTTTAGAACACAAATTAAGATGTTTTTAATGACATCGAGAGCTTTCTGATCCTGCATAGACAGCAACACAACTACCACGTTCAAGGCCCAAAAAGGTAGCAAGGACACTTTGTGGTACTCTTGTGAACGTGTGTCGCAGACTGACAAAGAAGACTATTTTATCAATGTCCTTACTACCTTTCTATGCCTTGAACATGTCAGTTGTGTTGCTGTCTATGCAGGGTCAGAAAGTTTTTGGATTTCGTGAAAAATATCTTATTTTGTGTTCTGACGATGAACGAACTTAAGGGTTTGAAATGACATGCGAGTGAGTAATTAATTACAGAAATTAATTTTTTGGGTGAACTTTCCCTGTAATAAACAATATTTTAATACAAAACTACTATACTAAATATGCAACCCTGTTGTGTATTCTAAAAGTTTTTTATATTTATTTTATGTAATTAGGGGCCAAGCACCGAAGGTTGTATCCGTTGCCGTTCTTTTTCTTCTTCTTCTTCTTCCGCTCTTGAGTCTATGGCAGTTGTGAGATTTGGCACACTGATAGAGGACAGTCCCAACATTAACCACAGCAAGTTTTGGAGTCTCTAACCCAAACTCTCTAGCGCCACCACTTGTCCAAAGTTTCAATAATTTTATGCTAATAACTTTTGAACCATAAGGTACAGAATCCTTGGCTCATGCCGAGTCGAATGAAGTCCAAAATTCAAAAATCGTAAGGTTTAGTTTTTTTTTATATAAATTTTTAGTCGGAAAACCTACTTTTTTGAACTCATCCTAGACGGTTTGTCTGATTTTCACCAAAATTGGCTCAGATCATCTTGAGACCATGTTGGCAAAAACTTATGGAAGTGATTAGTCGAACTGTTCTCGAATAACGTGCAAATGATTTGTACAAAAAAGCACGCAAAAATGGATATGAGACTACAGGGGTTGGACAATGAAACTGAAACACTGGCCAATATAGTGTTGGAGGTTTCATGGCTATATTTATGCAGCCTGGTGGCCAGTCTTTACTGATCGCACATTCCACCAATAAGAGCAGAGTGTGAAGGTTGACTTTGTGCACCCAATAGCTCAAACATTGTACCCTGAAGGTGGTGCCGTGTATTAGGATGATAATGCACCAATACACACAGCAAGACTGGTGACAAGAGTGATTTGATGAACGTGAAAGTAAAGTTAAACATCTCCCATGGCCTGCACAGTCACCAGATCTGAATATTATTGAGCCACTTTGGGGTGTTTTGGAGGAGCGAGTCAGGAAATGTTTTCATACACCAACATCACATAGTGACCTGGCCACTGTTCTGCGAAAGGAATGGCTCAAAATCCTTCTGGCTACTGTGCAGGACTTGTATTTGTAATTCCCAAGATGAAATAATGCTGTATTGGCTGCAAAAGGAGGCCAAACGGCATACTAATTGTGGTCTAAACCCAGGTGTTTCAGTTTCACTGTCCAACCCCTGTATATCTCCGCAACGGTTTGGTGTATTGAGACCAAACTTGGTGAGTGTAATAACAAGCATGACCTGAGGCTACCTGCAGTGTTTCGGCGCAGTGCCACCTAGTGGTCAGGAGACACGAAAAAATGCTTATTTTTGCTTATAACTTCTCAATGGTTTGGCCAAAAATCACAAAACTGGTCTCTTTAGATTTGGTGCATCATGCCGAGTCCAACCATACCCAATGCTATATATGCTATATTTTACGAACGCATTGACGTATCGTTACGAAACTCGCTATGTGTCTTCGGCACCATGCCCTGACAGTACTCAAAAAGTTTTGGGGCAGCGCCACCTTGTGGTCAAAAGTTATAAAGAAATTTACAAAAATGCTAATAAATTCTGCTTGCATTAGCTTATTGTAATGAAAGTGATCTCAATAGATTCCTTGGGTCAAGCCGAGAACATTGATACTCATTATGCCAATATTGGCCAAACATCCTGTCCGCCATTTTGATTCATGTACAAAACCTACTTTTTCGAACTCCTCCTAGACCGTTAGTCCGATTTTCACCAAATTTGACTCAGATCATCTTCAAACGATGCTGGCAAAAAGTTATGGATTTCGTGTCGATATACAAAACGGTTTTCGTTTGGCGCATCGACGAATTTGCTGGAAAGATGCCAAACTGCATCTAAGGCTGTATTTCTGCAAAGCTTTGACATTGACACCAAACTTTGTGTGCCATTGTCACCTCACACTGACCAGGCCACATCAATTTGGTAACAGCGCCACCTATTGGTCAGAAGTAATACACTATTCATTAAACATTAATAATGAAATTTGCAAAAATGCTAATAACTTCTAATTGCATTAGCCTATTGTAATGAAACTGGTCTCAAAATACAACATACGTACCAATTTTACCACACTTCGATGAACTTAGTTTTCCGCCATTTTGATTAATGTACAAAACATACTTTTTCGAACTCCTCCTAGACCGCTGGTCCGATTTTCACCAAATTTGACTCAAATTTTCTTCAGACTGTGCTGACTCAAAGTTATGGATTTCGTGTCGATAAACAAAACTGTTTTCATACAGCGCCACTACACATTTGAGGCATGATGCCAAATTGACTCTGAGGCTGTATCTCTGGAAAGATTTGACATAATGACACCAAACTTTGTGTGTCATTGTCACATCAATTTGAAAACAGCACCACCTATTGGTCAAAAGTGATAAGCCATTAAATTAAGTTATTGTTTGTATTTATGATTTTTCAGCCATTTCAATTCATATTATCCTAAAATGACTTTAATTACTCATTGTTGTAGTCGGTCTGCTGCTCCTTTCCATGCTTAGCTCCTCATTCTGCCTCTTTTGTGCTTAGTTTAATTTCGTAATTTTAGATTTTTTCATTTTTTTAACATGGAACTGAAACGGCGTCTTAATTTAATTGTTTAAAAATAAATTTAGTTGGCATCTGCCTTGTGGGCAGCACGCCGACATACGGCATAGTTGCGCTTCGGATGTGCCGCCTTGTGTACCTTTACCAATCCCACCTCCCCTCTCTCCCACTCGCTTCCTGTCCTATCTCTTCTGTCCTATCACGGAAAAATAGAAAAAGGCCCAAAAAAATTTTAATAAAAAAAATTTGAAATTAAAAGTCTCAGATAATTAAAAAAAGTAAAAGCTGATATAATATTTATGTTTGAACTGCTGAGGTAGACGAATAATGTTTTATGAAGGTAAAAAATCTTTTGTTGAAAAAAATGTTTATTGTATATTAAAAGTTTTTATACCGTACCTGTGGTTTACTGTTTGTTTACTGAAATGTTTCCATGTTTGTTTGTCTTGTTTTGTGTTTGCGTGCAGTGACGGAAGGCTCTAGTGAATTCAGTGCCAGCGATCTGGACGTCCGCTGTCGGCGGTCCTATCGGAGTCGTAAGCAAGAGGTGAATTACTGTGAAAGCTCAGATTCTGACGGCTCACAGGCCAGCACCAACAAAGACAAAAAGAAGAAGCGCAGACGGCTTTCCAGCTCTGACAGCGAAGGTAAGTGCCATTTACACCTATGCATATTCACAGCTTAAAGCGATAGTTCGACAAAAATGTAAGTAATTCTGTCATTAATTACTCACCCTCATGTCATTCCAAACCTGTAAGACCTTTGTTCATCTTTGGAACGTTAAGATATTTTGATGAAATCTATGCATGACGCCTAACATAAATGATTTTCTCTTTGCTTCTCCAGTTAGTTTCCAGTCTGAATCTGATGAAGAAGACCGGAAGCCCAAGAAGATAAGAGCGGACTCGTCTGAGGAAGAATCCAGGAAACGTCGAAGACGCCTGTCCCTCAAACGCCGGAGGGAGTCGGAGGATGACGACGACGACGACGATTCAGACGAATCCGAGGAAGAGGAGCGGCCCATCCGGAAGCGCGTGAACCGCATAGACTCCGATGACAGCGAGAGCGAAGAAGAGGTAAAGAAGAGCCCATCAGAGAAAGAGAAAGACAAAGAGACAGAGGAGACCGTTGCCAAAGGGCCCAGTCCACTAGACTACAACTTGGTGGAGCTTCCTCCAACTAACGGACAGAGCCCGATGAAGGGTTTGGAGGGTCTCATCCCGCGACCCGGCGTGGGAGTGACGCCTAAAAACGGCAACGCCCCATCAGCGCCGAACGGCATGGAGATCCCCGCGCAGGACGAAGACGAAGACGATCTTTTGGGCGTCACAGACCTCGTAGACTATGTATGCAACAGTGAACAGTTATAACTTGGTATTCTTTTTTTTTTTTTTTCCTTTTTTTTAACATTTTCTCCTTTCCGACCCTCATCCTGTTTTTACCACTGTCAGCACGGATCGCGTTAAACGTGCCAGATCAGGTGGAACGTTAATAATAGCTGTAAATATTTTACTGAGCAAAAGTATCAAGGGAAAGAAAACGCAAACCCTTCTAAGAGACTCCCAGAGATATTCCTTCTATAGTATCGCTTTCGTTCGATAAGAAACAAACCCTCTGGAAACAACCTCGAAAACCTCTTTTTACACTAATCACACAGCCATGCTCACACTCACACGTTTGACGTAGAGACATTTGTCCAGTTTACGTGCGTTTTGATCTCCACTGCTGTCAGTTGCACATTTCAGAGAGAACCGGAAGTGGGTGGAGTTAGAGCAAAGGAGCGGAGCTTTGCTTTCAGCGAGGTTCCCTACATTGTTTCCACTCCGAAGGCCATTTTTAACGCTCATCTTTTATAATCTAATAGAGTGGAAGTTGAATTTCTACGAATTGGTTTCATAGTGTCATTTGGTGGGGATGAAAAAGAAACATTTTTATTAAGTGATGTCATTATAAGCTTTGTTTTGTTATACTATTTATTATAGAATTGTAATTTGTACCTGAAATGATCACAGCTGCTCGCACCATTAGCGCACACGATTCCTGGAAGTTTCTACGAGGTGTCTAATGGTGAAAATTGCTCATTTACTTAAGCCAACGTACTAAAATTCTGTTACTTTTGGACTGTTTTAGCACCACGTTTTGATTTGAATTCCAACACTATTTACTCTGGCAGCTTTTCAATGCCTCAAATGCCAAATCTTCCACTCGAGGATGATAAAATGCTGAGGACTCTCACCCACACCGATGCGCAGTTAGGGATTCCTTCATCATCTCATTTTAGAGCAGGTATTCCATCTAAGGGATTCTTCTTTGCTCATCATGTTCTGCTTATGTCTGTGTTTCAGTGCACTATATTCATTTTCTTTATATAAATATATGAATATAATCATTGTAATGTTTTCCTTTTGTTTTTTAGGCATACTAATGGTGTGTATGATTTGTTTGTTCTTCATCAATTACAAAGCAATACATTTTTCTTACAAGACAATGCAGGAAGAGATTCGTCATCTCCTGGCTTTGTCTATTTTTAAAGACCGAAATTCATGTTGCTGGTGACCTTTCCGACCTTTCTGAGAGCAGCGTGACGTGAGACGCCCCGAACACGTCTGAAACACATTGTGTAATCTTGCATTATCCTGGTGTGTATATCTGTAGTTTTCTGCTGTAACATATTAGAAGCATTTTTAAATCATTTAAAGTATACATAGCAGTCCTTTTATGATTGCAGCTGTTTATAATTTGTTTCGTAGGTACATTTGTACCACTCCAAAGTGGGCACGTCTGTCTCATTTTCAGTGCGTTTGTTTCGGTTTTGTCGTCTTTGAGTTGTGGGTTTTTTCAGTCTCCACTGATAGCTAAAACATTTCCAAGAATGCTCTGTTTTTAGAGGAAAAGCATTTGATATGAAGCCCAACAGACAGTTTAATTGTTTCGATGTCAGCATTGATCGACAAAAGCGGTGTAAAAAATGTCTTGTACATTAATGTTTATGCTTGGCATGCACATATATTCTAGTCTGATATGTTTGCTCTTGCAGCATTATGGCATCGGATTTTGAGAATAAAACCTCCTTGATTTTTTTACAAATATAGTTTTAGACAAGAGCATCGTTAGGTACCGGACCACAGTGCATTTCTCCCCGAGGTGGTCTATTAACAGTATTGGACTGATGTGTAATTTAACAATCAAAGGTACAGACATCCATTTGAAATTGAGGCCCAGCCTAGAATGACACAGTATATATTTGTATTTCACACAAAAATCTGCGTAATTTGATATTATGATGTCATGAGGGATGCCGACACCAGTGTTTGAAGATATTTGGCCTGATGTAACGTTAGTTTGACAGCAGATGGACAGATGCCGTCTGGTTTTAGCTTTTAGAAACGTCCTTTGTGTTCGTCTGTTCCTCTTTTGGATGTTTTTGTTAACTGTATTGTAATTTCTTTCATATGATTTACTATCTTGTACATTTGTCATAATAAAAATGAAACCTGTATAATGACGGTGTTATGCTTTTACATGTGCACAGATTCGTCTTGGTTGTAGTCAGCTTTTACGTTTTCTCTTTGTTGGAGGTTAATGACAGGACGTCGTGGCAGGCAAGTTATTGTGACAGGAATATTTTGGAAAAAGTTGCTTTTGCAAATACCAAGGTGTTACATTTTTTACTGTGATGTTGTTTGTTCCGGTTTCTTGTAGATTTTCGACAGTAATAGACAAGGAGCAAGAGAAGAGCACGCTGAACACAAGGTTGGTGTTGATCTGTTGAAGTCATGAATCTGACACTGCAGTTCTTAATGTGACCACATGGTGGCGACCAATTAGTGAGAATAGAAAGTATCGTTCGTTCTATCTGTCGTTCTATCTAACAGTGCAATATTGTATTTTTCGTATTTAAAACTTTGGTTTTAGTTGTGTTTTTAAAAAAATCATTGAGAAATGTATTTTCATATTTATATATATATATATATATATATATACTTTTATTTTTTTCATATATATTGAATACAATATATACTTATTTATAAATTTTTAAAAATCATTTTAGTAATATATACACGCATGTTGTGTGTTTCTGTTATTTTTATTTGTTATATATATATATATATATATATATATATATGTGTGTGTGTGTATATATGTATTTATATATGTATTTATATATATGTATTTATATATATATATATATATATATATACATATGTGTGTGTGTGTATGTATATATATATATATATATATATATATATATAAATACATGTTGCAGATATTGTTCATGTTTGTTAGATATTATTTTCTTTCAGTTCATGGTTATTTTTTTTTTAATATAATATTATTTATTTATTTACACTAAAAATGTTGGGTTAAAAACAACCCAGCGCTGGCTGAAGCATGGACAAAATTACTATATTTCTTGCTTAAAAATAGGTTGGAAATGAATATTTAATAATATGTTGAATAAATTAACATTTATTAAGAAGTTGAATAAATAAATAATAAACTTTTTTAAATCATTGTTCACCTTTTGATTATTGCTGATGCCTCTAGTAATTGTCTAATTTTTAATTTACATTTTATTTTTTTCATTTTAAGCCAGTCATATACAATAATATAAATACAATACAATAAATAACTTTTAAGCAATAGCTGAGTTAAATAAAACTACCCAGAAGGCTAGTTAAATATTTTACCCAACCACTCTGTCAAAACAACCCAGTTGGTGGGTTTGTCTAAATTTCACTCAGCATTTTTTTTTTTTTTTTTTTTTTTTTTTTTTTAAAGTGTATTTAATTTTATTTTTGTTGACAATAATAATCTGTTCCCAAGTCCCAATTCAGGCTGGTCTGTAGCTGTTTTTAGAGTGCTGGGAAACACTGGGAAACCAGCTTAACCCTTACGAAAATTAACCATGGTTTTACTGCAAATAAAACCAAAAAACCATGGTAACTTCAGATTAACCATGGTTTTGGTAGTCTAACCATAGTTATATGGTATTTGTAGTAAAACTCTGGTTTTACAAATGGTAACCAGTACGCCAAAAAACATGGTTACTATACTTTTACAATAATAAAACCATGGTTAATTTTTGTAAGGAAAATCCTTTAAGACCTGCAGGGTTGAGCAGTGAGAGAAGTCTCATCCTTAACTCGTTTACAGCCAAGAGTGCTGCGTTCCCCTTCAATCAGTTCATGTTTAATTCTTTGAGTTTCTGGCATTCACTTCAAAACTCCCTGCGGGATCTCCTGTTAGTTGGAGACTTTCCCCTAAACCGTCCTGTGTCTCTCCTTAACTTTAACCATCTGATCCTGCATCGTATCTTAAGCAAATGGCATCGCCACGGCAACACCGAAATTAGAAACAGGCAACACTTCTTACGTTGTCACATTTCTCGCATCTTTCGCTCAGAATCAACGTTTTGATCAGGCCAGGAGTTTTTGTTAACATGCATAACTTTTATTATGAGATCTGCTAACATGGAGACAAGCTGTGAAAGAGGATTTACTAGTTCGGATCTCATTACCGCAGAGTCTGGCCGATGCCGTCTGAGCGGAATACTAATGCCGCTCCTCTCTGCATGTTAACAGTCCTCACATATTCAAACTTTTGAGTTTGTATAGAAGAATGAGTGTTAGGGATGGAGAATAGAGCATGAGGGTGATGGGAGGGGAACAGATATAATGCCTCGGGTGAGAACCCTCTGAATTTGGCCCCTTCAAAAAAGCCCACTTGTTTTGGTGGAATACTCAGGCTTGACGATTAAATGTAAATTTATGGGCTATTTTCTTCCGGCTTTACGTGTCACGGTCTTTTCTATTCAAGATAATAACCTCCGTGTTATTTTAAATGTTTCGTCAAGTGTATAAATCCAGAAGTAGAGTAGTTTTACGCAATCAAGCGGTCTTTTTTTTTTTTATCACATTCGTACTGGAAGCACATTTCCACCATGGAATAAAAAATAAAGACAATTGCCACTTTTTTATCTCACTGTTTACATTTCACAATTTGGAATATTGCGCAATTCTGAGGGGAAAAAATCTGAATAGAGGGTTTGTACTTCATCACGGTTTGTTAATTACCCGGATGTGTGGTTATATTGGAGATACTCGGATGTAAACAACAGCATGGATTGCATGGTTAATGTACTACTGAATATGTTGTTCTGTTAATTTATGCTGTCTAAACCATGGAAAAAATGTGTGGAAGCTGCTAAATCATATAGAAAAGGACTTAAGGTTAAGGTTAAGGTTAATAGGTGGTTTGGCTCATTTTGACTGAGGACAAAGTTATGCGTAAAAATGTATTATATACAGTGCACATATTGTATATATATATATATATATATATATATATATATATTTTAAAATGAGTACGTAAAGAGGGTTGTGGTTTACATTTTGAAGAAAACAAAAATAGTGGTGTTTGATATTTTGTAATGCGTGTATGTTATGCATTGCATGACCCACATTTTTGTCGCTATTGAATGAAATGTTTAAATATTATGTTTAAATGAAACAGAAAAGGCAATGCTGTTTGATATAATATTTCGTTTCACTGTAATGTTGTACATTCCCTGAAATACATTTTTGCAGCTATTAATATGTTTAAATGAAAAGGAAAAGAGGCAGTGGTGGTTAATATCATATTTCTTCTTGTAAATACATACAGTGAAGATAACCAGAGTATAAAAGGCGAGCTGACTGATCAAGTACGCTGCTGTTCCATTTGCAGAATTACAGGACTTGCGTCCTCCCGTCCTCGGGAGTTCGTATTCCCGAGTCAAACTTGCGAAGTCCGAACTACCAACTTTGCGTACTTGGTATTGAAAAACGGTCCTGGTTCAGTTTGGCCAACCACAAACGCCTTGTTCCTTAGACAGTTTTTGCACTCTTCTCCTTGATTTGTTATAACTTTTGGCAGTCCATAAGACTCCAAATGTTTTTCCCAGTTCGACCCAAAACATGACAATAATTGACTATTTTCAGCAGCAACAATCAGCAAAATTTGCAAGTTCCGTTCGGTTCAGTGGCATTGTTTACACTCAGTGCCGCCAATATAGCCGATTGATAACGTATCATGAAAACACTCTATTCTGAGATAAAAAAGGTGCAATTGTCCCTTCACAAACAGCTTGATTAACAGGCATCTGACCAATCACAACACTGAATCTGCCTTTTTGTCCAACAAACAAATCAGACAGGAGAGTAGACTAACTTTCGTGATGTCTTTTCATTGTTAAAATAATATACGTCCTGATGTTCATTCATGTTTATTTCATGCTTTAAGTAAGAATAGACGATTGGTTCATGTGTTGATTGATATAATAAGGAAATACAGTGATCTGTCACAATACATTAAAGAGCCACAAAAATGGTATTTATCATTTGAATTTTATAAAAAAAAAATACAACATTTTAAAGCTGAGACCTTGTTTCATACCAGAAGTAACCTGCTCTGTCTTGTCCTTCAGCGTGTTGTGACTTTCCTCTTTGTTCCGTGATGTATTTTCCACTACATGACAACAAGATGTGTAGTGTAAGAGCAGCATTGTTTGTCGGACATAGCAACAGTAACTAAGGAGGGCGGTTTTGCCTCTTTAAATTTTTTTTCAGTAGCAGAAACCCAAAACGGAAAAACGGAAAATCTGAATTCCGAGAAAAAAAGTCAGAATTGCGAGATGAATTTTTGAAATGTGAACTCGGAATTGTGAGGAAAAAAAAATCGGAATTCTGGGTTCCGAGAAACAGTCTAAATTGTGAGATAAAATTATATGTTTTTTTTTTTTATTCTGTGGCGGGAATGGGCTTTTATACTTTAGAGCTTTAAACATTAATATTAAATGTTTTTTATTTTAAAAATGTTCAGTTTTATCATTTTGCAAACATTACAGGAATGTTTCTTTTGAATGTTCTCTGAAACAGGTAACATTTAAAAAATGGAATAAAAAAAAAGGTTCAGGTCACTGAACATTCTATTAATGTTACTTCAAGAATGTTCATAACTTTTAGACAATCTTGTGAGAACGTTTCCTGGGAAAACTCCTTTTTGAGCAAGTTTTACTTCATTAAGATGGACCTGCTCCATATAAGTGCCGTTAACATCTTTAGCTCCTTTTGTGACTGGCTGCTCCATACGATGAACCACTCCCAAGTGTGTGAACTCGGAAGTGTCTTTTGTTTTCTTTTGATTCCGTTCCATCAAATGGCCTTGAACAAAACGGGGAGCTCCATGCTTTCAGAGTGAATTTCTTTCCTTGAATAACATGGTGGTGTGAATATGGTTATTGGGGGGGGGGGAGTGATTGCTCATGGTCACAATGAGGTCATCGTGAGGTCATGTGAAGAGCGAAATGTCCACTCAAGTTCACCAGAATTACAAGCGTGGAAATTCCCTTTTGCCCTCTTTGAGTGAACCGCAGGAGAAAAAAGAAGTGTTAATTTCATTACATTTAAAAGTAAAATAAAACATTTATAAATAAAAGATATTGTACAATGTATAAATAAATAAATATTACAATATTTTTATATTTAGTTAAGCGAGTTAGATTTCAAGAAATTAAAGTTTTTTCAAATGATTCATTGTTTGGATTTGTATATACTTACATGTTAACTGCCTTCAGATAATAAAGACATTTTTATTAATTAAAATGAGAAATAAAATAACATTTATTAAAATAACAATTTTAAAAATTGTATGTAGTTATATTTAGTTAATCTATTTTTTTTCCAAGACAGAAATAATTTTTTGCATCTATGTATATCCAAATGAACTGGCATTAGATTAGTGTAAAACTGTAAACGCATTCAACGCTTTGAGCAAGTACTTTGCATAAAACTCTCATAAATAAAGACACAGTGACATATATGGATTATTCTCTTCCTGCTTCCATTTTGATTATCTGGTGTTTTTTTCTATATGATGTTTTGTTTTGTGAGGGCAAAGAGCCTCTTTGCACAAAGTAGCATCCCTGTGGACCTGCTGAATGCATGGTGAATGAGCAGAATCTCTGCTAATGGCTTGAATGGTTGCTGGGTGATAAGCCATTGATGCCGGCAGACACACTGAGTTTGCTCATCACAGTGGGTCTCTAAAAGCCCCTCGGCTCACAGAGACGCTGGAAAACCCTTGCTTCTGTCATCCTGACACTTTTATCTTATGTCAGCTACAGATTAAAGCCAACTTATTTTGTGTAATGATGAATAAAATGCTGTTTTATTTAAAATACATCATACATTGATTTTTGTCTTTCTCAAAGACAGTAATTCAACTGAATGGAAAATAAACAGTTTTTCTTTTTTCAGATTAAAGACCCTAGTAGGTCTCACACATCTCTCATGTAGACTTTCAGATGAATATAGAACTGCATACTAGCTCTGTACTCAAAATAGTATCTACAGTCATTTTTTTGTAACTCACCAGCAACACCAGGGTCTTGGCTTTGAGTTCCAGGAAATAGGTCCTGAATTTTTTACCTTGTTAAATTAGCATTTAATTTTTAATTTTAAAATTTTTTATTAAAGTGTAGAGACTCAGGAACTCCAAGAAAAAGAAGCTTATTTAATTATAATAATAAAATAAAATAAAATTACATTAATAAAATAAAATATTTGTATTAAAGTGTATTAAATTACCTCTCCCAAATTATTTTAATTATTCAAATAAATTAAAATAAATAAATAAATAGAAAAATAAATGAATTAAATAAAAGTAACCTAATTAAAATAACATTAAAAATTGTATTTATTTAAATAAAATGTATGACATAAAACGTTTGTATAAAATATTTTTAAAATGCATTTAAAATAAATAAATAAAAGTAGCAATATTTAGTTAATCTAGTTTGTAAGGTAAATAAGTAAATATATAAATAAATTTATGAAATAAAGTATTTGTATAATTTTAAAAAAATGCATTTAAAATAAATAAATACAAGTAAATACTAGTAATATTTAGTTAATTTAGTCTGTCAAGAGAATAAATAAAATAAATAAATAAATAAAATTTGGAGCAAAGTGCAGAGATGCAGGATCTCCAAGAAAAGCAATTTTGCTAATGTAATGAAATTTAGAGTTATTAATATACATTTTATAAGATAAAATATTTGTATAAAATATTATATTTAAAATCTAAATAAATAAAAAATAGTAAAAGTGATTTAATCTAGTTTGTCAAAGAATAAGGTAAATAAACAAAAAAAAAATTAAAATATAATGTATACATTTTATGTATAAAATATACAAGCATATTTTATTAAATAAATGTTGTAATGTTTAATTCATTTAGTTTGTTAAGAGAATAAGGTAAATGAATAAATATTGGAACAAAGAGATGCAGGATCTACAAGAAAATAAAATTTTGTTGATTTAATAAAATAATATTTAAATTAATTAAATAAAATACAATTTATAAAATAAAATATTTATATAAAATATTATTAAAAAATGTAATAAAATAGTAAGATTTAGTTAATCTAGTTTAAGAGAGCAAGGTAAATAAATTTATGAAAACATATTTGTATAAAATATTATTAAAAAAATATAAGTAGTAATATTTAGTTAATTTAGTTTTAGTAGAACAAAAATTAATAAATAATTAATTTAAATGAATAAATACGTAAAGAGATGCAAAATTTTGTTAATTTAATAAAATGTATTTTTAAATAAATTTAAATAAAATGAGTGAAATAAAATATTTGTATAAAATAAACACATCAATTTAAAGTAAAAGTAGTAATATTTAGTTAATCTAGTTTGTTAAAAGAATCAAGAGAAAAGAAATCATGCAAATTTATAGATTGTTTAGAAAAGAATAGATCTAAATAATATAAAAATGTACCTTGTTAGATCAAGTTTATTAGTTAAAATTATCTTGATACTAGTTTTAGTATCAAGTTAAAAGGTTCTGTTAAATGCCCAAATGTCATTTATGTGTGTTTTTTGTTCTCCTGGGGAATATTAGATACACATTTCCAGATATACATGCACACGCTTACATTTTCTGCAGTTATTTATAAAATAACTTAAAATATATTTTAAATATTCTTAAAATATATTTATAATAAAATTTAATAATTTTATAATAATAATAATAATTTAGAACTGAAAGATGCCAGTTACAGTTTTTCACTGGTTCTATAAAGTTGCATAAAACAAGTGATATCAGATGTTTTAAGTAAGTTCAGCTGTTTCATATGGACTGTAAAACTGATGCCTCCAGGCGCTAGGGCTCTTTTCTACTCCATCCAAACTCTCAGACTCAACAAGTTCTCGGAACGCAGTGCACTCACCCAACTGCCCTGCTTCCCCAAAATCTACTAGCCTTCAAATGCTCTCCCTCAAAACTGTAAGCAGAAAGGCTGAAAGCGTCTTTTGTGCTTCATCTCTTTTGTCTGTCGGGAAGAGAGAGGGAACGGGTGGGTGATGGGGAAGAGGAGAGGGGGGGCGATTACTGGTCTGGAAGTGTTTGGTCCAAATTACACATTCAAGGCGAGCACTGTTTATGATTACTCTCACAGAGGCTGGACAAAAGCAGAGACATTCCAAGAGCCCAGTGAAGAGGACCAACATTTTTGGAGAAAGGACAGAGACCTACATCATAATCTCATTCACATGAACTCAGGCCTGGAGAGACCAGTATCATCTGTAAATACACGTAAAACCTTCATATGCATCTGGATCACTGAGCAATAAAATAAAACGATATTGTGAAACAGTAAAATACATATCCACCTTTTTCTTCCCGTAAGAACGTCTGGCTTCCGGTCCACGTCCAGCTATTTTTAGCTGTACAAAACAGCTTGTTTTGCTGTTTGATATTGCAAATTGTCTTACCATATTATTAGAATCTTCTTATTTCCCTATAGCGGATAATGAACCGGAAGTCTCACTACTTCCACGTTGACGAAAAAGGTGAATAGACGGTTTGCAATTACGTCACGATTTGGTCAGTTACTCGAATGCACGACCATATTGGTGATACTTGGATGTAAACAACAGCATGGATTGCATGGATATTAGTTGTTCCACTAATTTATGCCGTCTAAACCATGAAAAATGTGCGGAAGCTGCTATATCATATAGAGAAGGACTTAGTAAGCAGAAAAGGGTGTAATAGTTTGACAAAAATAAAGTTAATAGGTGGTAAAGATAAGTACGAGCAGTGTTAATTAAGATATTAGCCTAATATTTCACCTACCTGAGCGGATATGATAAGAACAAACACAAATGTTGTCAGGATTCTTGCCCTGGAAATCCTAGTTCAGTTTGTCCAACCACAAATGCCTTTTATTCCTCAAAAATAGCTTTTCGCACTCTTCTCCTTGATTTTGGTAACTGAACTTTTGGCAGTCTATAGTACTCCAAATGTTTTACCTGATCCGACCTATTAGTATAGCCCAAAACATGACAATAATTGACCATTTCAACAGCAATAATCAGCAAAATATGCGAGTTTCGATCGATTCTGATTGTTTACGTTGAGTGCCGCTAATATGGCCGATTGATGACGTGTCCTGAAAACACTATTCAAAAGATTTGGGTCAGTAAGATTTTTTTTTTTTCTTTTAATAAAGAAATAAATGCTTTTATTCATCAAAGACGCATTAAATTAATTTGTCACCCAATTTTTATATTTGTTGTCCAATAAAATGCAATGCAATAAAATAAAATTGTGTCTAAAATATTTAGATTTTCATTTATGCAGTATGAGATCCAAATAAAATAATATACGCCCAAAATATTTTGTCATCTGTCCTATCTTAATGCTTAATTTGATGTGCGAACAATATATAAAACCGTTAATTGGTTTAAATCACTCCATATGTAAATGACTCTGAGGTGACGTCACCTCATGGGACGGGAACGGTTCACACACTGAATGAGGGAAGTTCTGTTTGTCGGGCCTGTGGGAGAGGTGAGTGTGTGAAACAACTCTCACCCCGCAGGAAGTCCCATCACGAGTGTCATCTGAATAGTCCAAAAACCTGCCGAGAGCGGAGGGTCGCGGTGGGCGGCGTTATTCCTCGAAATGACAGGACGTGTTCGTTCTCAGCCATTGAAACCGTCTCAGGATTAAATGTCAAACACGATGTGAGTTCTGAACGTTTAGCTTTGAATGTCACAGAAACACGACTGAGGTTCACCTCAAAGAATACGTGGAAAGTTGACCGCATTTGTACAAAATTAGCATAGGAGAGATGTTAATTAGCTTTTGAAACGGAACTATTTTTAAATGTCTGTATTTTGTAACATTCTCATATATTTCAATGTGAGAATCAAGTAAGAACCCTCCTGCCATTCCATCATGTGCCACCATTGGGCCCCCCTTTTAAGTGTCTTGAGCATCTCCTATTTGGAGTTAGCAAGCTCCTCCCCTTCTGAGATCCTGAGTATCAGGAGCTTCTTACTGGTGGAAGGTTATTAAATTCCCAGCACAGACTGGCTAACTCTGATCACTCAGGGCATCTCTCAGCACAAGAGCTCACTGGAAGCAGGTAAGCAGCTCTTCTTCTCTCAGCTACTTGTAGCTATGGAGCTTTTTTTTTTTATTTTTTTTTTTTTTTTTTTTGGTTGAGACATATTTGCCTGGAAATCAGTTAGACGAAAGGTTGTCTGTAGCTAAAATACCTACATATTTCGTTAAAAATGACAGTATTTGCATTCTGTAGGATTTTAATGCACAGAAAGATTCATGTGGTTCACACTGATTTGATGAACCTCAGCTACAAGCTATAAGATCAAATAACTGGTCTTATGAATTTATTTTTCATTTGTAGAATAAAAAAGCTTAAATTTACATTGCATATAAATGTATGTATAATTTATATAAAATATAAAAATGTAAAAAAAAATATTTAATTTATTTTATTTTTCATTTGTAGAATAAAAAAAGCTTACATTTACATTGCATATAAATTTATATAAAATGTATATAAAATGTAAAAAAAATATTTCATTTATTTTATTTTTCATTTGTAGAAAAAAGCTTACATTTACATAAAATTTAACTCCATGTAACAAGTTAATTGCATGTAAAATTTAATTGCAGATATAATTTAATTGCATATAAATTGTAATTGTAGAATACATAAATAAATAATAAATAATATACTGTTTTATTTCAGTAATAAAAAGGCTTTCATTTACATGAATTTACTTGTAGATATCGTATATTTGAAAATGTTTATAATTTATGCTTATTAATTATTTATTATTTATATATAATTTAATTGCATATTTATCATGTATAATTTAATTGCATTTAAATTTGAATAGTATATATAGTTTATATATAAACAATATAACATGCAAATATATATATATATATTTACCATTAATATTTAATTGCAGTATATATATATATATATATATAACATATGCAAATATATATATGAATTTACATGAATATTTAATATATCAATTTACATGAATATTTAATTGTGTATATCGTGTGTAATATAACATACAGTTAAATTAATTAATTCCAATTAATTTCTCTACTGCATGTTTTTTAAGTTGCATTTTGGTTTTGCTGTAATTTTTGCAGTCTTTTCTATTTTAAGTCAAGGATTTGGGATTTAGATTATTGGGTGTGCTAGATAAAGTTTGTCTCATTTTCTCTTCTTTTTGTGTAGGGTCTCTTTTGGGTCACCGGTTAAGCCCAGCTAGCTTGATCTGAGTGTGTTGAGTGACACCGCAAGCATGACCAAAACCACTGGGGAGAAGCCACGGTCGCGCAACCGGGTGCAGCAGATCCGAGAGGGGATTCACCTGCGTTCCCTGAAGGCGAGGAAGAAAGTGGAGGACATCACTAAAGATGATGTGAAGACCTTTCTGAGAAAAAATGCTTTTGTGCTCTTCACCATTGGAGCCGTGGTCTTTGGTCAGTGCATCTGGTTTAGTAAAATTACATCTACATCTACTAAGCTACTGTACAACCTGCCACCAGTTTGCTGTAAAGCTAAAAAGCCTTTTGACAATGGACGCCTTTTGATTTATGGTTTTCAAGAGATCTGTGCATCTGAAATGTTTTTATTATTTTTTTCAGGTATCATGCTGGGTTTTGCTCTGAGGTCATATAACATGTCATATAGAGAAGTGAAGTATTTCTCCTTTCCTGGTGAACTATTGATGCGCATGCTGCAGATGTTAGTGCTTCCCCTTCTAGTCTCAAGTTTAATTACAGGTATGATATTTTATTTTATTGTTTTGTTTTGTTTATTATGCCAGAAATGTAGCATGCAAACGTTTGACTGCAGGTTTTAAATTAAATATGTTACAGTGACAAAATATGTGGCCAAGATACAACTATTTACAAATCTGGAATCTGAGGATGCAAAAAAATCAAAATATTGAGAAAATTGTCTTAAAAGTTGTCCAAATACAGTTCTTAGCAATGCATATTACTAATCAAAAATTAAGTTTTGATATATTTATGGTAGGAAATTTACTAGATATCGTCATGGAACATAATCTTTACTTAATATCCTAATGATTTTTGGCATAAAAGAAAAAACTATCATTTTGACCCATACAATGTATTTTTTGCTATTGCTATGAATATATCCGTGCTACTTATGACTGATTTTGTGGTCCAGGGTCACATATATATATACTATCTACAAGAAAACTTGGAACTTAACTTAACTGAAAATTGTAACACTTAACGGAAAATATAGAAGTAAAAGAGGTGGAGCAACCGGGACATATGACTAAGAGCGTCCAATGAGCTCCTGAATAGTCTAGTTGCTGAGTCCAGGCTGATGGGACCCACCTATAAAAATGTTGTCCCAGGCCCTGTGAACTGACAGAAAAAAGGCAAAACAGTGATGTGAGGACGTTGTAAAACAAAGTCATTAATGGAATGAGAACGTGAGAACAACGTGAATTCGGAATTGTGGGAGTGGCTGGACTTGAAATAATTCTATAGGATGTGAAAAAGAAAAGGGATGAAAAGAAGCATGGAAAAGACGTAGAAAAGAAAATTAGTGGCCAGTTAATGCCAACCCAAAGAGTAAGCAGCTCAAAAATTAATAGGCCAATGTACACTACCAGTCAAAAGTTTTTAAACAGTAGGATTTTTAATGTTTTTTAAATGTTTTCTGCTCACTAAACCTGAATTAATTTGATCCAAACTACAGCGAAAAAAACAGTACATTTTTAAAATATTTTTACTTTTTAAAATGACTGGTTTCAATTTGAATAAATTTTAAAATGTAATTTATTCCTGTGACCAAATCTAAATTTTAGCATCATTACTCAAGTGTCACATGATCCTTTAGAAATCAAAAGTGACGATAAAAACATTTATGATGTTACAAAATTTCAGATAAATGCTGTTCTTCTGAACTTTATATTTATAAAGCCTGCTTTTTTGATCCAAAGTACAACAAAAACAGTAAAATTTTGAAATATTTTTACTATTTAAAATAACGGATTTCTATTGGAATATATTTTAAAATGTAATTTATTTCTTTGATTTCAAAGCTGATTTTAGCATCATTACTCCAGTCACATGATCCTGCAGAAATCATTGTAATATTCTGATTTGCTGCTCAAAAAACATTTATTATTATTATCATGTTGAAAACAGCTGAGTAGACTTTTTTTCCAAGTTTCTTTGATAAATAGAAAATTCAGAAGAGCAGCATTTATCTGAAATGGAAATCTTTTGTAACATTATAAACGTCTTTATCATCACTTCAGTTTAAAGCATCCTTGCTAAATAAAAGTATTAATTTCTATAATTTCTTTCTCCCAAAAATTATACAGACTCCAAGCTTTTGAATGGTATAGTGTATAATGTCACAAAAGTTTTTATCCCGATAAATGCTGATCTTTGGATCTTTCTATTCATCAAAGAATTCAGAAAAAAAAATGTACTCAACAGTTCTAAATATTGATAATAATAATAAAAATATTTCTTGAACAGAAAATCATGCATACTAGAATGATTTCTGGATGATCATGTGACTGGAGTAATGATGCTAAAAATTCAGCTTTGAAATCACAGGAATAAATTACATTTTTAATTATATTCAAATAGAAAACAGTTATTTTAATAGTAAAAATATTTCAAAATGCTACTGTTTTTGCTGTACTTTGGGTCAAATAAATGCAGGCTTGATGAACAGAAGAGACTTCTTTAAAAAACAGTAAACATCGTACTGTTCAAAAACTTTTGACTGGTAGTGTATATGTTTAAGACAATTAGTGACACAAAAAGATTTAACATAAATCCATAGAACAGCAAAGAAGTCACCATGTTTTTTGTTCAGATTTCATTAATTCATCAAAATTAGTAGCAGTTTCAATGAAACAGGTGTTACAGCTGTTCCTCTGAGAAGCATAGCATTACTCTGGGCTCCATTTTCTGATTTGTAGACAGTGACCTCTTTGTGCTTCTATTAAAAGTGTCAGTGAGAATGAGGCAGAGGTTGTAAAGACGAGTTCAGCCCCACCCACCCCTGCTGCTTCACTTCACACAAATAAAGGAATGAGAGCACTTCCTTCAAACAGATTTTTAAATATACCTATGCAAACTCTAATTGGTTTATTTGTCATATTATATGACTTAAGTCATATATATATTTTTTAATTTGTCAGTCTTTTATTCATTCAAATGTTATTAAATTAAATGATTTAATTAAATAATTATTTTTAGTATTTCAATGAAATACTATTAAATAAAATTGCAGTTATTGTTATTATTTATTGGCTTTTTTTCAATAATTGTGGCACACTTGGGTGTAAGGGGGGCTGTTTTGTTTATTCTCTTCTTTGTGACTGCACAACATGACTCATTTCTTTAGTTTGATACAAGAGCATTGGGAGACTGTTTGCTGTTGCTGTGGAGACATAGAGAGGGTGGCATGACCGCTGAAACACGGGCAGGTGGAGGAATTTCCCAGGCCTGTCTGAGAGAAAGAGAGATGAACGAATGCTGATCGAGAGAGAGAGAGAGAGAGAGGGAAAGAGATGGAGTATGAACAGAGGAAATTGTGAAGTGAGAGACTGAACTTAAAAAGATGCTGAAGTTTGGGCCCCCAGAAGGAAGAGAGGACCAAACAATGGCTGCTTTCTCTTTCTGCTCTGGGGATCAGGGCTGCAGAAAGGCCCCTGACTTGTTCAAAATTCAAACCTTAATTTGTTTTGGCAAGTCAAAGTCGTCTTGCTCCATTGACTTTTACAATGATTGCAATTAATCCTAAGAGACTTTTAAAGTCAAACGATATAGTCCTTTTTAACTACATGAAGATTAAGTCATGTCTTTGTCTGGTGAGATTTTTTTTATTAAAATATTGGTACAAGATCTTTTCAGCAAGGATAGTACATGAACCTGTGTATTTGTTTCAATTTTCTTATAGAAAAAAAAAACTAAATTCGAATTGATTCTGTCTAGGCATGGCAGCATTGGACAGTCGCGCTTCTGGAAAGATGGGCATGCGTGCAGTCATATACTATATGACTACCACCTTCATCGCAGTGTTTATCGGCATCATTATGGTTCTGATTATCCACCCGGGAAAAGGATCAAAGGATGAATTCACCAAACAGCAGAAGATCGAGCAGGTCAGCCCAGCTGATGCCTTCCTCGACCTCATCAGGTAATGGACAGGTGTAGTCCACCGGTTTCTCCAAAATACTGATATGAAGTGACTTTATTCATTATATACACTCTTTTGCAGAAACATGTTTCCTCCTAATCTGGTTCAAGCCTGCACTCAACAGGTGAGAATGTTTTTTTCAATACCATTCTAGATAATCATAAAGATTTATTACATAATTGTTGCACACATTATGAAAACAATGGTAAAAAAGAAGAAGCCTAAAATCTTTATTACTTAAAACAAAAATGAATTTTATTTTATTTTAAAAAGGTTTTTAAGAATTAATGACACAACAAGATTGTAAAGAAATTCTGAAATATAATAATAAACGTGTCTCTGTGATTTATTTCACAAAGTAAAATACTGTCCCTCTATTGCACACATTAGGAAAGCAATGGTAAAAAAAAATAAACAAATTTTCTTGGCTAAATCCTTTTTGCTAAAAACAAAAATTATTATTTTATTTTATTTTGTAATAAAAAGGTATTTAAGAAATAATAACATTAATGACAAAATCTAAAAGAAATTCTCTAATATTAAATGGTTCTGTAATTGTTTCACTGTCATACAGTGTTGTTTCTTTGCAAAAAATAAATAATAAGTTAATTTAAATAATAATCATAACAATAAAAAAATCTCTCTGTTGCACGCATTATAAAAGAAATAGCTAAAAAACAAAAAGTAAAAATTTTCTTGCCTAAAATTTTCGTTACTAAAAACAAAAATACATTTTAATTTAATTTTTTTATTTTATTTTGTACTAAAAAGGTATTTAAGAATTAATGACTAAATGGTCTAATGGTCTAAAAGAAAGTCTCTAATATTAAATTTGGCTCCATAATTGTATCACTGTTTCACACATTGTTTCTTTGCAAAAAAATTATACATTTATTTAAAATAATAATCATAAAATACAATAAATAAAATAAAACACTATATCTCTTTCATTACTAAAAACAAACATTAATTTTTATTTTATGTTATTTTTTATTTTATTTATACTAAAAAAATGTAAGAATTAATGACTCAAGAACATAAAAAACTTCCACATAATGTTTTTTTTTTATTTTTTGCAAAAAAATAAAAAATAAATTAATTTAAAATAATGATCATAACATTAAAATTAAATAAAATACCATCTCTCTATTACATTATGCAAGCAATGGTAAAAAAAAAAATCTTTAAATCTTTATTACTAAAACCAAAAATGTTTTATTTTTATTTATTTATTTTTTATTTTAAACTTA
This sequence comes from Labeo rohita, assembly GCF_022985175.1. Lineage (NCBI taxonomy): Eukaryota > Metazoa > Chordata > Actinopteri > Cypriniformes > Cyprinidae > Labeo > Labeo rohita. The sequence goes on along the minus strand of NC_066878.1, from coordinate 1,815,446 downwards.
AAAGTTATTTAAGAGTTAATGATATAAGAAGATTTAAAATAAATGATCAAATATTAATGTGGCTCCATAATTGTTTCACTGTCACACAATGTTGTTTCTTCACACACAAAAAAAAAAATTAATTAATAAAAAAAAAAAAAAAAAAAAAAAAAAAAAAAAAAAAAAAAAATATATATATATATATATATATATATATATATATATATATATATAAAATAAAAATAATAATTCTTAAAAATATTTTATGTCTTTCAGAACTGTGACTAAAAGGTTTTAAAATTACATTTTAAAAAATTACAAAAATGTGTGGTGCACAATGGCAGAAGTTAAAAAAGGGTGTTTCATTGGGTTATTTAAAATAATTCCTTAACTATTAACCACTTAATTGACAATTATTAAATTAAAAAAATGTATATATATATATATAATAATATTATATATATATATAATATTCTGAGGGTTCAAGAAGTTTAAGAGCAGTTTGGTGTGAAATTCTAAAATGTGTCACTGTTCAGCAGGACATGAATTTGTCATTAGACTTGATGAGACTTCATGACATCTCAAAGGACAAAAAACTGTGTAATTTATCACTCTTGGATACAAAATGTTTTGCTGGGAGGCCTTGAATTTATAATCAAACCAATACTGCTCACAAATCTTGACAACGTTTCATTTCTCCTACTGCTGGCCCAAGCTTAGCATGTAAGGAATAGACATTTTCCGTTTAGCATTTTGAGAGTCTGGCTTGAGTTCAACCTACAGCTGTGTTTGGAACGGCTGAGGGCTTTGGCAGAGCTGTAATGGTGCCACAGTCGGATATAACGGGACAGAAATGCCCAGACAATGACACTGAAGACTCTGACAGTGGCTCACAGTCTGTCCGGACACACTCCGCAGGGACACCCTGTAGTCAACCAGATTAAAAAAAAAAACATATTTTAGACATATTGAAAAGAGTCTTTCTGCAGAAAACTCCAAATGCCTACATCAGAATAACACAAACTAGATCTTGCTATTTCATAGCATCGTATTCATATTGACTTCTTATCTTCCTCCTGTAGTTCAAGACCCAATATGGCAAGAGGGTCATTCACGTGAAGATGATTGTGAACGATTCGATATTCAACCTAACTAACGCCACCCAGGAGATCGCCAAAGAAGAAGTGATCCCTCTCCCAGGCACCACCAGTGGGGTTAATGCCCTCGGCCTGGTGGTGTTTTCAATGTGCTTCGGCTTGATCATTGGGAATATGAAGGAACAGGGACAGGCTCTCAGAGACTTCTTCGACTCCCTCAACGAGGCCATCATGCGACTTGTTGCTATTATTATGTGGTGAGTGATTCCAGACACAAACAGAAAAGAAAACTGTTTCAAAAGTAGATTAAAAACTGTGTTCATGTAGCCTAGGGCGGGTTTTCCTATATTCGTTCCTTTAGTTTAGAATAAACTTCAAAAGTGAGCATAACATTTTATCAAGCGTTTCCCAGCTCTTAATTCAGCGATCCTAGCACTTCAAAAAAAATAAAATGAAAAATATTATATTGAAAAATATTTTCCTAAAAGATAAATGTATCATGGTTTTCTTACAACTATTAAGCAGAACAACTGTTTTAACTTAGATAATAATAGGAAATGTGTCTTGAGCACCAAATCAGTATATTAGAATGATTTTTGAAGGATCATGTGACTCTGAACACTGGAGTAATGATGCTGAAAATTCAGCTTTGCATCACAGGAATAAATTACATTTTAACATACATACAAAAAGAAAATCATTTTTTTAAATTGTAATAATATTTCACAATAATGCTGTATCTTTATCAGATAAATACAACCTTGGTGAGCTCTTTAAAAAAAAACAAAAAAAAACTTAAGCTTTTGAATGATAGTGTATATGTAAATATTAACCATTATAATTTTATTAACCATTTTACAATTTTTTTGTTATTTATTAATTGGAATTACAATTATGAAGAGGACTGTTTTGATTAATAACAAAAATAAATCTTAAGATTAACTACATTTTTGTTGCTTGCCATTTAAGAAACTTACAAAAAGTCATTCATCATAATTCATCACAGAAACGCCTCATCATAATTTCACCTCCCAACAAAAATAGATGAGTTTCCCGTTTGTCTGGACAGAAATGTGCCCTGTGCTCTCATTTTCTGTGACCCTTTTTCATGACCCCTTTTTCATCTGCATGTGTCACTCATTGACATTTTAGGAAACCTTATTAACAAGCGATGCTTCTGAATGCAGCTCCTTGATTCTTAGTTTCTTTTCCGCTGTTTGATATTCTAGTGTTTTTAACATTGATAATAATGATAATAAGAAATGTTTCTTGAACACCAAATGATTTCTGCAGAATCATGTAACTTTGAAGACCAGAGTAATGGTGCTGAAAATTCACAGAAATAAATTACATTTTAACATATATTCAAACAGAAAATTGTTATTTTAAATTGTAATAATATTTCAAAACATTACTGTTTTTATTGTAGTTTTAATCAGATAAATACCTTTTTTTGAGCTTTCAAAAACATTAAAAAATTTTTAAAGACTTTAAACTTAAATGATAGTGTATGTAAATATTAACCATTGTAATTTCAGAACCATAATAAATATTTATAAATAGTTTTAAATAAAACAGAAAATATGGAGATACAATAAACGTATATTTAAAAACCATATCCTTTTCCCAGGTATGCACCTATTGGTATCCTCTTTCTGATTGCTGGAAAAATCGTGGAGATGGATGACATCACCGAAATGGGCGGTCAGCTCGGCATGTATACGATTACGGTCATTATCGGCCTCATGATACACGGCATGATCATTCTACCGACTTTGTACTTCGTCATCACACGAAAAAACCCTTTTATCTTCATCACGGGTTTGCTGCAGGCCCTCATCACCGCTCTCGGCACCTCTTCCAGGTACGTCCGACAACGTCAAGCTTGCAAAATCACAAATATTTTGTTCTCATTTCACTTTTTAATATTTTTTTATTTACCTCCCAGCTCAGCCACTCTTCCAATTACCTTCAAATGCCTTGAGGAGAATAACAAAGTCGACAAACGCGTGACTCGATTCGTGCTGCCCGTTGGAGCCACGATCAACATGGATGGAACAGCGCTGTATGAAGCTTTGGCAGCCATCTTTATTGCACAGGTTAACAATATGGACATGAACTTCGGGCAGATTATAACCATTAGGTGGGTTATTTTGAAATATACACCACCAGTCAAAAGTTTTTGAACAGTAAGATTTTTTATGTTTTTTATGCTCACCTAGTCTGGAAAAAAATGCCAGCAAAAACAGTAAAATTTGGAAATAGTTTTACTATTTAAAATAACAGTTTTTATTTGAAGATACTTTATATAATTTATTCCTGTGATTTTAAAGCTGAATTTTTAACATCATTACTCCAGTCACATGATCCATCAGAAATCATTCTAATAATTTGATTTGCTGTTCAAGAAACATTTTTTTATTGTTACTGTTATCAATATTTAAAACAGTTGAGTACATTTTTTTCTGGATTCTCTGATGAATAGAAATATCGAAAGATCAGCATTTAACTGAAATAAAAAGCACTTTTGTTATAATAATTATATACTTTTTTGGGGAAAAGAAATGATAGAAATTAATACTTTTATTTAGCTAGGATGCTTTAAATTGATCAAAAGTTATGATAAAGACATGTATAATGATACAAAAGATTTCCAATCCGGATAAATTTTGTTCTTCTGAACTTTCTATTCATCAGAGAAACCTAAAAAATTCTACTCAGCTGTTTTCAACATAAAAAAAATAACAATAAATGTTTTTAAGCAGAAAATCTAAATATTACAATGGTTTTTAAGGATCATGTGACTGGAGTAAAGATGCTAAAATTCAGCTTTGAAATCACAGGAATAAATGACACTTTAAAATACATTCAAATAGAAAACAGTTATTTTAAATGGCAAAAATATTCCAAAATTTTACTGTACTTTGAATTAATAAATGCAGGCTTGGTGAGCAGAAGAGACTTCTTTAAAAAACATAAAAAATCTTACTGTTCAAAAACTTTTGACTGGTAGTGTAAATAATTCATTAAGAAAACAAGAATGAAGTTTATGAGTATAATTGATATTCTCTTTATTAATGCAGCATCACAGCTACTGCTGCAAGTATCGGTGCGGCCGGAATCCCTCAGGCTGGTCTGGTCACTATGGTGATTGTGCTGACCTCTGTCGGACTCCCAACCGATGACATCACTCTCATCATTGCAGTTGATTGGTTCCTGTGAGTGACCGTTTACAGAATCTTGATTTAATTTGGTTTACAAGCAAATAACAATACAAATAATATTAATAAGTAAAAAAAAAGCATCTTTTACTAAAACGTCTGCATTTGGCACTTCATCCTCTCGCTTATGTGGGACTCCCTTCATTTTTTTTCCATTATCAACCCAGGTGACACACTTTGATGTGTTCCCATGAGACTTGCTCCATTTTTTTCCTGTGAATTTCATGTAATTCAATTGGTTTTAACATAGAAACGTAATTAGGTTGGCCAAATTAATCATTCCAGATAGATCCCCACAAGTTACACCGCTAAAAGAGCCTCTTTTTAAACTAGGATGAAAGCTGAGATGAAAGTAGGAAACTTTTTGACAACTAAACAAGTATCGCCGATATTTACCGTCTGGATTCTACATTTCCTTCTACGCAGGGATCGGCTGCGCACGACAACTAACGTCCTGGGAGACTCTATAGGAGCTGGAATCATAGAGTTCCTGTCTAAAGATGAGCTTCAGAACGGCGATGTGGAGTTGGGAAGCTCAGTGCTGGAGGAGAACGAAGTGAAGAAACCATATCAGATGATCCCTCAGGAGAACGAATATGAGAACGAGAAACCGCCAGACAGCGAGACCAAGATGTAGAGGCTGCGTAACTCCCAACCAAGGATTTTTGTGTGTGTGTGTGTTTGCGTATATGTACAGTGGCACCAAAAATATATGAACACTTTTAAGATGCACTTAAAAATCAAATTTCGTTGCTTTTGATAAGAAAATATCAAACTAAACAGCATTCATTTTAAGGAAATGTAGCACAAACATGTATTTGGACACTTTCTGGTTGTCAAAATTTAAATAATGTTTATAATTAGGGATACAAGCTATACTTGATGCGTTCACATAAATGACTAAAAAAGTGAAGTTATTTTTGACTGCCATTCAGTTTGATAATTTGCTATCTATGCAATAAATTCATACATGTTTGAAGTGTCACATAAGTGTCCAAATATTTTGGGTGCTATTGTACATGTATATTTAGTTTTGTTTTTGAATATTTCATTTTCAAACTTCTTTTGACCTGTTACTGTAATTTTGTTTTTGTGCTTTGTCTCCTTTCTCCAGGTCATACCGGTTGTTAATTTGATTTGGCAGGAGAGTTTTACCTTGACAAAAATATATAATAATCATTTTTTTGTATTGCTTTTTCATTATTTTAATAATGTGAATCTACGTGGAAGGCATTGGTACGTTGGTGACCAGCATTTGTCAAACAGGCTGTAATGCAAGCAGTGTTAAACGAACAGGGTCGTGAATGTAAACGGGACTGATTTTAAGCAGGAATGAATGTCAGTAAATTATTCATCAGAAGTTTGTTACAGTTTGTTTATGCCAAGGTGAGTATAACATGAGCAGGATTTGAAGATTAAAACTTTTGGGCTCCATATATAAAGGAGGTCATCTAAAAAGTGGAGTATAAAATATATCAAACTGTAAATATCAAGAGAAAATGATTATGTTTAGCTTTGAAAGCTGCTTTACACATCTTTATGTATGAGAAGACTGCTGTTACAGCAGATGTTTGAGTTTTCTCAGCAGCTCCGCACAACTAATCTTAACTGAACCACACATACTTGTGAGATTTTTTTATTGTTTTTTTATTCTGCTATAGTTCATCCACTGACCCTTTTATTGCCATTGCTAACAATAATGATAAATAGAAATAATATGTAGCTGCTACTGAGTATTAATTGTAGGAAAACGGACTGAATGTTTACAGTCTTACGGTTGCATACAGAACTGAGTCATTTTGAAAACTGTAAATCTTTTGAAAACACGCTATAGACAGGTTGGACTCACATGTACTCAGCCGGAAACTGTGATCTTTGCCTTTTTTAAACTGCTTAGTTTTTTCATGTTGCTGTATATTTCCTGTCAAGTCCATAGGAAGCAAAATGGGTGAGTAGAACTATAGAATAAAGAGCATACGGATGTTGTGTGTTAAATATAGTTTTGAATAAAATGGACAGTGGCGATGCATTGTGTGGGAATTTTTGTTTGATTCATTATATACGAGTCTACTTTGATTTGAGAATTAACGAATAGAATGTGGGATATAATTTATGCAGTAAATATATTGCCAAGAAAAGCTTGGATAAATAGTTTCTACAAATAAAGGAAAGATTAAAAAATTAACAAACCTACACACCACGCTCTAAGAAACAAACTTGTAACGTAGTGGATTCTAACTGGGCTTATGCTGCCATCTAGTGGACGATGGTTTTCCTCAGGCAACAAAAACTCCATTACAATAAGAATCTAGTTGTTAAAAGGTGTATTTTCAATGACTGTCTAAATTGGCAGAATGCGTTGATATTAAAACAATGATGAATGAACAAGGGAAAAGCGTACATGCCACTGTAACGACAGTTTAAAAAGTATCTTTGTACATTCGTTGAAGCACTATATACACCCTGGTGAAAAAAACAGCATATGCTGGTAGGTATGTTTTGATGCTGGGATGCTGGTTAGGTATGTTTTTTATTTTTTTAAGTTATATTGTTGGCCTTTAATGGACGGGACAGTAGAGCGATGACAGGATAGTACTGGGCAGAAAGAGGGGAACAGGATCCGCGAAGAACCTCAAGACGGGATTCGAACTCGGGTCGCCGCGAGCACAGCTGTGCTATATGTCGACGCACTAACCACAAGGCAATTGGCGCCGACGTGGTATGTTTTGAAGCTGGTTTAAGCTGGTCCCTTGCTGGTCCTTAGCTGGTTTATGTTGGTCCTTTGCTGGTTTATGCTGGTCCTTGACCAGCAACATGACCAGCATAAACCAGCAAAGGAAGACATAAACCAGCATCAAAACATACCTAACCAGCATCCCAGCATCAAAACATACCTAGCAGCATATGCTGTTATTTTCACCAGGGCAGTTGAGGTCAAAATAAGAGGGATCATACAAAATGCATGTTATTTTTATTTAGTACTGACCATAATAAGATATTACACATAAAAGACGTTTACATATAGTCCAAAAGAGAAAATTAATAGTTGAATTCATAAAAAATGACCCCGTTTAAAAGTTTACGTGCACTGTAAAAAACAATTTGTTGAGTCAACTTAAAATAATTTGTAACCTGGCTGCCTTAAAATTTTAAGTTCAGTCAACTCAAAAAAAGTTTATTCAAATGTTAAATTATACTAAGTGATAACTTAGATATTTGAGTTGAATCAACTTAAAATTTTAAGGCAGCTGGGTTACTTACCCATCTGTTAAGTTTAGCAAACACAAATATCTAAGTTGTTACTTAGTACAACTTAACATTTCAAGTTGACTAAGCTTATTTTAGTTGACTGAACTTAAAATTATAAGGCAGCAGGGTAACAAATTGTTTTAAGCTGACTCAACAAATTGTTTTTTATTTTTTACAGTGTATGCTTGATTCTTAATACTGTGTTGTTGAATGATCCACAGTTGTTTTTGTTTGTTTGTTTAAGTGATACTGTGTTCTTGAGTCCCTTGTTTGTCCTGAACGGTTAAACTGCCCGCTGTTCTTCAGAAGAATCCTTTAGGTTTTTCAGCATTTTTTGTGTATTTTAAACTTTTCCAGCAAGGACTGTATGATTTTGAGATCCATCTTTTTACACTGAGGACAACTGAGGGACTCATATGCAACTGATACAGAAGGTTCAAACACTTTCTGATGCTTCAGAAGGAAAAACAATTAATTAAGAGCCAGGGCGTGAAAACTTTTGAACAGAATGAAGATGTGTACATTTTTCTTGTTTTGCCTAAATATCTTTTTTTTTTTTTTTTTTTTTTTTTTAATTTAGTACTGCCCTTCAGAAGCTACAGAAGATGCTTACATGTCTTCCAGAAGACAAAGTAAGTTCAATTTACCTTGATCTTCAAATTTGAAAAGTTTTCACCCCCTGGCTCTTAACACACATTAATGCACATTTTTCAGTCAAAGGTCAATTTACACAAATGCTTGTTTTCTCCAGCAGCGGATTTGTATCTAGTTCTAAGAACAGAATTCTCAAAAATATTCTAATATAGGAGATATTTTTGAGAATTCTGCCATCAAGACTAAACTTCTAATATGCACACAATTTATGCTAATTGTTGGCCAATGGCTTTTTATTTTTGTTCATTAGGTTTTTACAGTTTTCTTGTTTTATAATCGTTTTACCATTTAAATTAGGCTAACGCTTGTACATGTTCTTTAATTACAGGTTCCATGGTGATAATTTGTCTCATACGTTGTGCAGCAAATGTCTTGACACAAAAGGTCAATAGGCGTTCAATGAACTGCATCGCTTTTTCAGGTGCAAATGTTTAATAATCATGTTTAATATGTGCCTATACCAAAGATAGAAGTCGTATTCACTATTGTAAGCACTTAAGCGTTAACATCTGTGCCTAAAATAACGGCCATTTTTAGTGCAGTACCATGAGAGGGCGCAATTGAGCTCGTATCCAGATCCAGATACATATACTAGTATGAACAAAAAGACCTCTCGGTTCAACATTAATATCAAATATTCCTGTAAAAACCACGTTCATTAAAAAAATAAAAAAATAAATCCAATTCTAATAAGTCAATCAGTATTATATATAAAATACGCAAATATTAAGATTAAATTAAATATTAAATTACATTTTAAAAATGCATTGATTTGCAAGCAAAAATCTGAAATTTACAAAACCCTGGTTGATTTTTTTTTTCTTAAACAAATACATCAGGTGAATGACATATAAACAAATCCCTATGTTTAAACAATCAGTTTGAGAAAACAGCTTTTCAAAGTTCTGTATCAGATTTTTAATGTTTTTTTAAAGAAGTCTCTTCTGCTCACCAAGCCTGCATTTATTTGATCTAAAATACAGCAAAAGCAGTAATATTGTGAAATATTTTTTACTATTTAAAATAACTGCTTTCTATTTGAATATATTTTAAAATGTAATATATTCCTGTGATCAAAAATGAATTTTCAGCATCATTACTCCAGTCTTCAGTGTAACATGATCCTTCAGAAAGATAAATAGAAAGATCCAAAGATCAGCATTTATCTGAAATAAAAAGCTTTTGTAACATTATACACTATAGTATTCAAAACTTGGAGTCAGTATAATTATATATATACATATATATTTATAATATATATGTATGTGTGTGTATATATATATATATTATTTTTTTTTTTTTGGAAAAAAATATAGAAATGAATACTTGTATTTATCAAGGATGCTTTACATTGATCAAAAGTGGTGATAAAGTTATTTATAATGTTACAAAAGATTTATTTCAGATAAATGATGTTTGAATGAACTTCTTCTGAAAAAAATCTGTTTTTAACATAATAATAATAAATGATTTTGAGCAGCAAATTAGAATATTAGAATGATTTCTAAAGGATCATGTGACTGGAGTAATGATGCTAAACAATCAGCTTTGAAATGACAGGAATAAAATACATTTAGTCAGTAATAATATTTCTAAATTTTACTGCTTCTGCTGTGTTTTGGATCAAATAAACGCAGGCTTGGTGAGCAGAAGAGACTTCTTGGAAAATAACAAAAATCTTACTGTTCAAAAACTTTTGACTATTGCGATCGAAATCTACAGACGCTACTAAATTAAATATAATAATCATTTAAGCACTTAAATGTGTATTTTACATGTTTTCTTTCCACTAGTTTGATTGTTATGAAAGCAAAATAGACTAAACCCCAATAACTGACCAGTGCGTGAAAAAAAACAAAGGTTCTTGCCTTAAATTTAAAAAAATGTATTTTCCTCATAAGCCTTAACGTTATTCGCACACATTTAACGAACACACGCCTCAGGCATTTGAATTACTCTGCTATTAGAAAGCAAAAGCGTGAATGAGGAGAGCAGAAGAGGAAAACATCGTGGAGGATGATATGATAGAGGAGAGGATGGGAAGCAGCGGATGGAAGAAGGAGGGAAGGGGAGGAGAGCAGTCGGCGGAAGTCGGCGGGTCGCTGCTGGTTGGTTCGGCGCCGGTGGAGGGAGTCATTCCTGCAGCAGTGCTTCCGGTCGGCATTTTGTTCTGCGAGAGAGAGAGAGAGAGTCTGTGTGGATTCTTTTATGAGCGCCCAGGAGCCTTTCGGCACCGAATCCTTTCTGCCATCGTCCGGAGTAAAGTGCGAGCTTCCGCGGGCGCCTACGAGAGGAATGACCGCCGCCCGTCCGTATTCATGTTCGCAGTGAGAGGAAGCGGTGCGACCCGGATTATTGTTGTGAGAGGGACACAGCGAGCCCGAACCCCTCCACCTTCACCTTTCAACAACAGAGCCTCAGGTAAATGCGCCGGACCCGTTTCGCTGGTTCCGAGCGGGAAAGCACACTAGCCCGGTGTCGGGGTGGGACGTGCTTCGGACTTTCCGAAAGGTTATCGGTGTTTTGCAGCCCTCGCTCAGTGTTAGCATACGCGTTAGCTCGGTGCGGGCCCGCAGGCGAATCCGCGGTTCGGATGCTTCGCGAACGAAAGGCCAAAATGGGCCGTTTAAACGGACTCAAACGGTCCGGGGGCTCATCTGGAGATGCAGGTGTGCAGCTGAACCTGAAGCCCGGAGATAAGAGTCACACAGGCCTGCAGCTCCGCAGACCAGAGTAAACAATACTGCCCTCTCAGAGTAAACCTCATTCACCTTCCATCAGAGTAAACAGTACTGTGCTTGTAGAGTAAAACCGTTTTCAGCATCTGTTAGAGTACACTAAATCATACCAGAACAATCCTTATTAACTAGAAATCTGAACAAGCAAAGCTCTCATATTCGAGCAAAACTTATTAGCCATCAGAGTATAAACAATAGTCATAATAAGCAATTCTCATTAGCCGTCTGTCAGAATAAACAAAACTCTCATTCTATTTACCATTTAGCTAAGTAAACAATACCGTAAACACCTAGATCAGATGGTAAACTTGATTAACTCCATCAGTATAAACAATACTCCCTTCTTAAAGCTAAACTTATTAGACATCAAAATAGTTTTATTAATGAGATTCACAACATCTAATTAAAACAAACCTTTGAGAATCTGTCAAAGTAAAGAGCAAACAATACACTGTTGTATTCAATAATACTGGCGTTTAATTAATCAGAGAAAATCTATATTCAGATATATATCAGTCGTGGTTTTGGCTGAATAATTATCCAAATATTCATAACTAGCTGACTGTGTGAAGGGAGTATAAATGAATTATTGTGATCTGAAAGGCTTTACCTGCAGCTCAATGTACTTTTTGTTTACTAATGCGAATGTGAAATGAATTTCTATGCTTGTTTACTTTTATTATCTCTAAATCTCCAAATATAGCATATGAATTAAAGTCATAGTGATATTAGTAATGGCATACGCAAATATTGTAAACATTTCTAATGCTCAAACTGAAAATATATGCCAGTATTATGTTTTTACAAAGGATGAAATAAAATTATCAGTCTTTTATAAACAAAAACTTTAATTAACGCACATCTAAACAGTTATTTTTATAGAAAATAAATAAAAAATAAAATTTTAAAACAATATTGAGGCATGCAGTTGGGTTTGATTTATCATTTATTGTTACAACTAAGATTGAATGAATGAATGAATGAAATGCTTCCGTTAGCTTTAGCGGTTCATATCCAAAACATGCACACATCAAAAACCAGAAGTAAATTTAAAGTTCTGTGTCTATTGACGAGATTCTGAGAAGGGATTACGGTTGAAATCGCTCACATTTATGACAAGACTGTCAGATATGTTGGTTTAAATTGCTGTGGTGTTTTATTGGAGCAGCTGGTGCTGGAGAAACATTGAGCTGTGCCTGTAATCTGGGAATGAGATTTCACATAGGAAACCTATATTAATATATTTACCTTAAAAAAACAAAAACAACAACAGACGTGATAAAGCTTGTCCTGAGCTGAACTTTAGTGTTTTTAAATGACTTGCCAGTTCACTATGTACTGATGCTTTTGTTGTACATTTGTTCCTGTTGTCTCTTTCATTTTTGCTTGGATAAATGTTTGTGTAATAACAAATATATATTTACTGTAGCACTTTTCCTAGTTTTGCTGCACTATTACACTGTTGCCTAGTCAGTCAATAAGGTACCGTGATGAGGTGTTGCACAACGTATGAGTCCTTTTTCATTTGTTGTGGTGTAATTATGGTCTAAATATTATGTATTTGTGTCCCTCAATTAGAGGTGATCCACCTGTAAAATTAGTGAATTATTTTGTAATTTTTTTTGTCAGGCTGTTTATAAAAAATTGTACCTGATGTTCTCGAATACTAAAGGTTCATTCCAAGAAATTTGCTAAAAATGCAGATTCTCCAAATCGGTCTCTAAATGTAAATAATAATCTTCATTCAGTTTTCAATTGCAAAACATTCGGTCACAAAAATAATAAAAAATAACGTAGTTAATTGGTAATGTGGTAATAGTAATAATAATGTAGTTAATAGTAATATTAATGTAGTTAATAATAATAATTATTATTATTATTGTTCATAAGAATAATAAAATATTTGCAGTGTATGTAATGTATAAAATATGATACAAATGATAAATATTTTAATATTATTGTTAATAGTAATAATAATATTTTTTAGTCAAGGTTAAATTAAAAATTAACCCTGAATATCGTTTGCTAAACCTTTAAAAATAATCAATAATAGTTGTGGAAAAAAACAATATTGGTCACTTTGTTATTGTTTACATAGGCCATTACCATCTGGTAAAAAAAAAATTGCAGTTCATCTCAAGTATTTTTTTCTTTTCAGTTGTATTTTCTCAATGTTTCCTCCATTCCGCTGCTTCCAGTTCCTATTATAGCATGAAAAACACAGGGCATCCACAGGCAGCTGCACGTCTTTTATGTTTTGGAATTGATGTTGGAGTCTCACTGAGACTCTGGTGGTTTACTAGAGGAAACGACTGGCTCTTGAGCAGCTGAATGCAGCTGAAGCCAAACTCTAGGTTCTTCCAAATTTGTTGTAACCGTCTGGGGAAGACCTTCCTGTTTCAACAGGACCGTGTCTCCTGCAGCCTGTCCCACTGCCTGATGGGAAACCCTCCTAGAGGAGTGGAGGCTGTTATAGAAGCATGGGGGGGAGGGGCAACTACAAAATAAAGCCCATTTGATGAGCAGATGCGCGTGTAGTTTTGGCCTTGCTTGGTGCCTCTTTTGTTCAGTGCATAATGCATATGCTAAGTTTAAAATGAAGGTTTTTGTTTTTATGTATATGGCTCCATGGCTCCTTTTTTTCTTTTATAGATAGTTACCTCCATTGGTATTTCCACATTTTAAATTTCAGGTTTCCAGATGTCAGTGCTAGCAATCAGTGTCATTAAAACATGGAGTTGTGCTGATCTAGTGGTCATGTTATTAGGAAAAAAGTGGTGTTTGCAAAGTTATCATCACTAGTATGGAGGCAAAACTAGCTGTGAAAAATGTACACTGCCATTCAAATGTCTGGGGTTAATAAGATTTTTTTTTTTTTTTTTTGAAAATATTTTTAAAAGTAGTCTAGCAAAGGCTGCGTGTATTTGATTACAAATACATTACAAACAGTAATATTATTAGGGTTGGAAAAAAGTGGAAAATTTCCAGTAAATTTCAGAAACATTCCAGACATTTTGAAAACTTTCCAGGATTTTTTGGAATCTTCCAGGGATTTTTGGAAAGTTTTTGGAAATTTACCAGCAATTTTTCACCCCTTTGCAACCCTAGATATTATTAAATATTTTTAGTTTAAAATGACTGTTTTCCGTATTAATATATTTTAAAAAAGTAATTAATTCCTATGATGCCTGGCTGAATTTTCAGTCGCTATTACTCCAGTCTTCAGTGTCACATAATCCTTCTGAAATTATTCCAGTATGCTGATTTGATGCTCAGAAACATTTCTCATGATTATCAGTGTTGAAAATATTTGTACTGCTTAATTTTTTCAGCATTTGAAAATGTGAATAGCATACAAAATAAAAATGAAACTAAAGCGAATCATTTGTCAACGATGCAAATGCAATAAAAGTCTCTTTATGAGCAATTAAAACTAAACTGACAAAGTGAAGTAAAAATTAAAACTAGTGTCATCAGACACGGCTGTTTTCAGTTTTTTTTTTCTTGCTTTCCTCATCTACATTTTTCCAGCATTGTAGCGCTTAAATGAAATATTTCTAAAAGTTTTTAATTGTAATATTTTATGCGATTGTTTTCATATGTGACCCTGGACCACAAAACCAGTCTTGGGTAGCATGGGTATATTTGTAGCAATAGCCAAAAATACATTGTATGGGTCAAACTTATCGATTTTGACAAAAATCATTAGGATATTAAGTAAAGATCATGTTCCATGAAGATATTTTGTAAATTCCCAATTTTTGTTTAGTCATATGCATTGTTAAGAACTTCATTTGAACAACTTTAAAGGTGATTTTCTCAATATTTAGATTTTTTTTTACACCCTCAGATTTTCAAATAGCTGTATCTTGGCCAATATTGTCTTGTCTTATAACATATATTCCATACATCAATGGAAAGCTTATTTATTCAGCTTTTAGATGATGTATAAATTTCAGTCTCAAAAAATTGACCCTTGTAACTGGTTTGGGGTCCAGTGTCACATATGTCAGGAAAGAAAACACTCATAATACTGAACCTGATGATGCCGATGGTGATGTCATCATGTCCTCTTCTTCCTCTCGCAGCAAAAGATGTAAAGGTGGATCAGTGAGCAGCGACACTGAGCGACCTGTGCATCCACGCGAGCTCCCTGCCCTTCTTCAGCATGAATGGGGATATGCCTCATGTTCCTATCACCACTCTCGCTGGGATCGCAAGCCTCACTGACCGTAAGTTGCACGAACGCTTGGTACCTGAACTTGTATAGTTCCCTTAACATTTAGCATTTAGAAATGTAATGTAACTTATTTCTATATGGGTGTTAAAATTACTTGGTGTGCCTTCAAAAGTCGTTTTTGATATTCATCCAAATGGTATATACTGATGAATGCCCTCTTTTGATTGGCTATCAAAGAAGTTGATTAAATGTCTGTTCATACCTTTAAAATCGATAGGGCTTGGAGTTGATTTGCACAGGCAATAATTTTCTTTGTGACTGGATCGAAACGGGACGTCCCGTAGAAATGAGTGAAATATTTCACACCTCCTGTTGTGATAAGGAATAACTCATTTTTTTTTTTTTTTTTTTTTGTTTTATTTTACAGTGTTAAATCAGCTGCCTCTCCCTTCCCCTCTACCTGCCACCACCACTAAGAGCCTGCTGTATAATGGGAGGATCGCCGAGGAGGTCAGCTGTCTGCTGTCCCGGCGGGACGACACTCTTGTGTCCCAGCTGGCCCACAGCCTCAACCAGGTGTCCACCGAGCACATGTGGGTATCTCACCTCGGCCTCCTTTCTTCAGTACATCCTCACCCTAATGTGTTTATTTTACATGATATGTTGAATATCTGTGAATCTCATTCCGTCTTAACGTGCAGAGAGCTGAAGGACAACTTAGGCAGTGATGACCCGGAAGGAGATGTGCCTCTACTGCTACAGACGGTGCTGTCCAGGAACCCCAATGTCTTCAGGGAGAAAAGTACGCCCACCCGATACGGGGTTCAGGGCGGTAAGGAGAAACTGCAGAAATAAAGCTGTTTAGTCTGGGCATGCTTTTATTCTGTGATCTCTGCTTGAGCTCCCTGGATTTGAAATCCCGTTTTTTTTGTAGTTTCCAGACTGTAGTTGGTGTTAATTAGTGGTAACATTAATTATAATTTTAAACGTATGAAATCCAAATTCCTTTGCAAGTGCCATAATCTTTTTACTTTTTACTTTTGGCTTTGGGTTTGCACTGTTGTTTAAAAGTTTGGGATCAGCAGGATTTGATTATTTTTTTCCTGAAGAATTCTCTTATGCTCACTAAGGCTTGCGTTTATGTAATCAAACATACAGGAAAAAGAGTATTATTATTAAATAGGATTGAAATTTAAAACAACTGTTTTAAATTTTATGTTTATTTTGTTCCTGTTATGGGAAGGCTGAATTATCAGTAACCATTTCTCTGTTCTTCAGTGTCACATGATCATTCAGAAATTATTCTAATATGGGACCCTGGACCACAAAACCAATCATAAGTAGCATGGGTATATTTGTAGCAATAGGCAAAATACGTTGTATGGGTCAAAATGATCGATTTTTCTTTTATGCCAAAAATCATTAGGATATTAAGTGAAAATCATGTTCCATGAAGATATTTTGTAAATTTCTGACCATAAATATATCGAAACTTAATTTTTGATTAGTAATATGCATTGCTAAGAACAGCATTTGGACATTTTTAAAGGCGAATTTCTCAATATTTAGATCAGATTCCAGATTTTCAAATAGTTGTATCTCTGCCAAATATTGCCCTATACTAACAAACCACACATCAATGGAAAACTTATTTGTTCAGTTTTCAGCTGATGTATAAATCTCCATTTCAAAAAATTGACCCTTATGACTGGTTTTCTTATCCATGGTCTCATATGTTGATTTGGTGATAAAGGAACATTTCTTATCACATTTTTCTGCTTAATATTTTAGTGGAAAATGTGGCAATATTATGCAGAATTATATGACAAATATAAAGTTCGAAAGAATATAAATTCAGTTTTGATCAATTTAGTGCATCCTTGCTGGAAAACAAAGTATTAATTTCCTTTAAAAAAAAGTGTTACTGACCCTAAACTTTTGAGCAGCAGTGTATATCTGAAAGTATTGTAAGTGTTTAGTTATTTTATTGCTGACTGAGTTTAAACTTTTTGGAATTCTAGTCAAATGGCATTGCAAATGTGAGCTTGAATTGACATGTCATTTGTCCCATGAAGTCAACACTTTCAGCCATGATTTGTTGACACTCTTTGTTTTATGTTTTAAAGGTTTAATGCAACAGCCAATGATACCACCGTACAAGATGCCTCAGAATTCAATGCATGGAAGTCCGGCGTCAAACTACCAGCAAACCACTATAACTCCGAGCCCTCCCAGGTACTGTTCCAGTTTCCTTTTTATTTGGGTTAGATAGGTAAGTGTGATCAACGGAATTAAAATATGCAGAAAATCCTGATTCCATTTCCAGTCTGTATACTGACCAGTTCTGCTCTCACTCGACAGCCGATATGTTCAACCTCAGGCGGGTTCTGGTACCAGGTACATGCCCCAGCAGAACAGCCCAGTGCCCAGTCCATATGCGCCACAGAGCCCGCCAGGATACATGCAGTACAGCCACCCACCCAGCTACCCTCAGCACCAACAGATCCAGCAAGGTGAGTCTCCGTTCTCCTTACTGAAGTGAACCTCAAGAGGATTAGCACCATTTTCAGTATCTATAGTCTTAAAACACCTCAAGGCTCAAGGAAAAGTGGTTTTAATAGGATTTGTTCTTTCATCCCCGTCCCTTGCTGAATGATATGACTGAAAACCATCCCTGGCTGTTAAAATCAAAAGATGAAATCTTTACTTAATTTCTTAATGCATATTCTTGTTCTTATTGTGAACTATTAATCACTGCAGATTATTCCAAGTAAAAATAAATCAGTGAGTAAGTATTTTTGTGTGTGTGTGTTGCAGTATCCGTATCCAGTCCAATAGTTCCTGGTGGCATGAGAAACATCCATGACAACAAGGTCTCCTGTCAAGTGTCGGGTAACTCTAACCATAATGCGAGGCATTGCTCCAACGATGAGTACATCAGCATCGTCCAGAGACTTGGAAATGATGTGAGTGCTCTCCAGCAGAAGTTTTTATACCCTACGTATATTTCTGACTCCAAATTATTTTTATTAATTCAATTGGGCACATTTTTTAACCCATGTTGTCTGTTTTTTCACAGGAGAGTGACCCCGCTATGAGAAATGCCTCCTTTCCTGTACGCTCCGTCTGCTCCCCTGCTGGAAGTGAAGGAACTCCGAAAGGTAGGTTGAACCTCCATTATTGCACATATGCCATTTTTATATGGGGTGTGCTTTTAGGCCCTTACATTGTACTTTGGGTACATTTGAGGCATCTACGTAAGTACCACATAAGTAGGGAACAACTCAAGAGTGAGATGCCAGATTCACGGTTTCATTTGTGTGGTTGTCACTTTGAACATACACCCTTTACACATACGTTTGTACTTGTCTGTATAGCACGAGTATGCTTGCAGTTCTCCCAAGAAAATGTATTCAGAGACAAGCAGCTGTGAGAAATGATACTGTATTCTTGTTAAGATGTGTTGTAAGGAATACTGTTTCCTGATCCAAGCCTCTATTCTTTTCATCTGAGAATATTATCTCAACAGACTTTATGGGCACTGTTTATTTCTAGCACACATTTAAATTAATATGAGTCTCCAGGCTTACGATTCAAAAAGATAAATTCAGGAAGGTTAGGATTGTTATATTTTTTGGCAGTTCTACTGTATATTAAGAACCTGTGTTGTTTATTTTTGGGATCTTATTGAGTGTTTGGACTCACAAGGTCAGACTTTACAAATGGATATGGAGGGTTAACATGGGTGTGCAAAGATGCAAAAATTAAACCATTCAAACTCTCACAAGCTGGTTCATTCCACGAGCTCTTAATATGTTGCCATATTGCTGATTTTCACAGAAGTATGATTTTCTACTTTATTTTCAGTTGGATCTCGGCCGCCCTTGATTCTTCAGTCTCCTCCACCCTATACCTCCCCTAGAGATGCTGCTCCTGACCTCCTGTTGGACTCTCCTGAACGGAAAAAGAAGCAGAAAAAGTTAATAAAAGAGGAGGGGGGTAAAGGTGCCATGTATGACATTGTCAGCTCACCCACTAAAGACTCCACAAAGCTAACAATAAAGTTGTCTCGAGTGAAGTCTTCAGAGACTGAGCAGTCAGCTGAGCCGTTGTCGGCAGTAGACCATGGCTCAGATGCTGAGAATGAACTATCGTGCAATAGCTTACCATACCACCGGAACCCCCAGGAACGGCTCTCCGCAGGACAGTGTATTTCGGGTGAGCAGTCGGCCTACCAGCAGGTTCCTGTACTACAGAACACTGGGGCACTTGCAGCCAAGCAACCCGGGGTAGTTAGCGGAACCCCCTACGACGAGGCAGAGTTGGACGCTCTTGCTGAGATCGAAAGGATTGAGAGGGAATCCGCTATAGAACGAGAACGCTGCTCTAAGGAAGTTCAAGATAAAGGTTGTGTTTATTTTCTAGTTGTCACTTGATGTGCATGCTTTTAATCGATTATCTAAATGCTTTTATGCTTTTGTAATATAGTAATAACTTACCTTACCAATTGCAAAAACACAACACTGGGAACAACAAAGTAACATGCTAGAAACCAATCAGAACAATTTAGCAACCACAAAGCAATGTCCTAGCAACCATCCACGACCATGTTGTAACTGTTGATAGATCAACCATTCAGAATACTTAAGGAACCTCATGGCAAACATCCTAGCAGCCGCTAACAATGTTTCAGGATGCCTTAAAATCTTATAGCAGAATCCTAAAACCCACCCAAAACATCTTAACAATGCATAGTATCATAGTAACACCTTAGCATTTGCAAAGCAGTTCCCTGGCACCCACCCAGAACATCCTAGCAACCACATTGTAATATAATAACACCTTACCTTACCAATTGTGAAGCAGAGCCCTGGCAACCATCCCAGAACATCCTAGCAACCACATAGGAACATGCTAGAAACCAATCAGAACAGCTTAACCACAAAGCAAAGTCCTAGCAACCATTCCACAACCATGTTGTAACTGTTGTTAGAACAACCATTCAGAATACTGCAAAGTTTAGCTCCAACCTTGCCTCCCCTGCCAGTAACTTTCTAGTGATTGTGAAGACCTTGATTACCTTGTTCAGGTGGTTGATTAGGGTTGGAGCTAAACTCTGCAGGAAAGTGGACCTCGAGGGCTAGAGAGAGAAACCCCTGAGAGCGACCTAGCAACTGTATAGTAACAGCTTAACTACCTACCAGTGCCCTAGCAATCACACAGTAACATGCTTACAACAAATCAGAACCCCTTGAGAACCACATAGCAACACCGTGGCAACAACGTTTTCGCAACCACATAGTAATGTTGTAATGCCTTACCTTAGTGGCCACAAAACCAAAAGCACCCTGGTAATCACCCAGAAACATGCTAACGACTTAGAAAAGCTGAACAACCACTTGGCAGTGCCCTTGGCAACCACATAAAACCCTAGAGTTTTGCATGGGTAAACCCTTATATTTGCTGATGAAAATGTACAGGTGTTGAATACTGTTTCTTACCTGTGTGATTCTAACTGCAGACAAACCTCTGAAGAAGAGAAAGCAAGATTCGTACCCTCAGGAACCAGGAGCTGCGGGCACTGCGGGTGCTTCTGGAACACCTGGCGTGGGTGGCGGATGCAATGCTGGGAACAAACTGGTACCTCAAGAGGCTTGTGCTGCTAGTAACGGAGCCAGTCGGCCAGCCTTGATGGTCAGTATAGACCTGCAGCAGGCAGGCAGGGTAGAAGGGCCAGTGGACTCCTGTCCTGTCCCTGCAGCAGAGGCCCAGCGCTGGCCAGAAGATGGTTCTGAGTCCACCGGGGTCTTGCGACTTAAATCAAAGACAGATGGAGAAGTGCAGAGGACGGTAGATGGTCGTCCAGAAGTCATCAAGCAACGGGTGGAAACAACGTCTCAGAAAACAGCTTCCGATGGACGACCAGAGACTCCTAAACACAAGCATGAGAACCGCCGGGAGATCTCCAACAAAGTGAGTTCAGAAAAGAGATCGGATCTCTCCAAGCACAGACATGACGGTAAACCTGACAAAGTGAGGCCTGAGGGAAAAGGTCATGAAACTTCCAGAAAGCAGGAAGGACGGTCGGAGTCAACTCGGGAGAGCAAAGAGGAGAGGCAAAAAGAACGGGACAGTGAAGGCTCCAAAGTCCGACGACCAGACACATCTAAGTCCAGTCGGGTAGAGCACAACAGGGATGTAGATCGGGACCAGGAACGGGAAAAAGAAGGGGAAAGTCGAGACAAAGAGCGAGAGAAAGATCGAGACAAGGTGCGGGACAAGGAGCAGGAGAAAGATCGGGACAAGATGCGGGACAAGGACCAGGAGAAAGATCGGGAGAAAGATCGGGACAAAGATCGGGACAAGGTCCGGGAGAAGGATAGGGACAAGCTACGGGAGAAAGATCGGGACAAGGTGAGGGAAAAAGATCGGGACAAGGAGCGGGTTAAAAATCGGGACAAGGAGCGGGTTAAAGACCGGGACAAGGAGCGGGTTAAAGACCGGGACAAGGAGCGGGAGAAAGACCGGGACAAGGAGCGGGAGAAAGACCGGGACAAGGAGCGGGAGAAAGACCGGGACAAGGAGCGGGAGAAAGACCGGGACAAGGAGCGGGAGAAAGACCGGGACAAGGATCGGGAGAAAGACCGGGACAAGGAGCGGGAGAAAGACCGGGACAAGGAGCGGGTAAAAGACCGGGACAAGGAGCGGGTAAAAGATCGGGACAAGGAGCGAGAGAAGGATCAGGACAAGGAGCAGGAGAGGGTCCGGGACAAAGATCGGGACAGAGATCGAGACCGAGACCAAGAAAAGAAACGACACGCAGAATCAACAGAGTCCCGGGACAAGCGGTCTCCTGAGCAGCGCTCACGTCCTGACAGTCCTCGGGTGAAGCAGGAATCCCGTAGTGGAGCAGAATCCAAAACAAAAGCTGAACGGTCAGTCCACAAAACTTCCAACAACAAAGATGAGAAACGGAGTGGAGACAAGAACCGACTCGATGGACACAAGCCTCCATCCTCGGACAGTAAAGCAGCAGAGTTTCCCAACTACCTACTGGGGGGCAAATCGGGTGCATTAAAGAACTTTGTCATTCCCAAGTTGAAGCGGGACAAAGATGGTAACGTGATGCAGGAAATGCGACGAGAGCTGTTTGCCGAGCCACTTGTGAAATTAGAAAAACTGGACCTGGTGGAGGACCTCAATAAAGGTGCCAAACCTGTTGTTGTTCTGAAGAAGCTTTCCATTGATGAAGTCCATAAGTTGATTAGTAATTCACGCAAGTCAAGCAAGAGCAGGTCGTCTTATGGAAAATCACATGGAGGTAAGTTTTTTTTTTTTTTTTTTCCCCAGAGTTGACAGACTGTCTAAATATGCATTTGAAGAGTTTGAGTAGCCCTCTCTGTAGGGGCTTCAATGATTCAGTGATAACGAAACTTCCTCGTCATGTGCTGGCAGAGACTGATTCCCGTATGCCACTGTGTGAGAGGGTGAAAATGAATAAACGCAGACGCAGCTCCACTAATGAGAAGCCCAAGTATGCTGAAGTCAGCTCAGATGATGACAATAGCTCTGTAGAATGTAAGTAAATATACTGAATCAAATGTTGTTTTCACACTTAATGTGTCCTTGATCTGAATCAGGAATTCATTGTCAATGTTGGTATTACTAAACTAATATTTCTACAGAATGCGGTTAGTTCACATTCACATTAACTAGAAACTATATTGTGGATCACTTTAGTCTTCCCATTTGTAATGGCTTCAAAGAGAGTTTTTACACTAGTCCAGATTTGAACAGATGAATAATCGAACCCATGTTTGCTTGAAAACCTGAAGTGTTATTTACAGTTTTTCTAGCTGTCCCCAGTATTTCTTCTGAACTATAATGTCTGCTCTGCTTGATTACTTGGAGTTGAGACAGATTTAAGTAGCTTTTTTCCATTTTAGTGCCCCCAAAGCGTTCAAAAAAGGACAGAGACAAAGCATGGGAATATGAAGAAAAGGAAAGGAGGGGTTCTGGAGATCACCGGCGAAGTGGAGGTCACTCTGACAGCCGGAGAGGTTCAGGCAGTCGATACAGAGATCGCAGTCCCGTGGACTCGGATGAAGATTCGCCCCCTCCCAGCCTCAGTGATCGTAAGTGACCAGTTATACACATTAGCATATATTACGTTGGCAGTGTTGACAGTTTTGTTGCTCAAATGGGTTGAAGTGTAGAAATAACTCTGTTCTTTGCCATCCTTCATCAACAGTTGCCAGAAAGTTGAAGAAGAAGGAAAAGCAGAAAAAGAGGAAAGCCTACGAGCCCAAACTGACTGAAGATGGTATGTTTGCCGTTTCCAATCAGCGTTGAGCTATCTGAAATGCTGAGATCTTTAGTAATCCACCTTGTGCTCCACAGAAATGATGGACTCCTCCACGTTCAAGAGATTTTCCACCAGTGTTGACAATATTCTTGAAAACCTTGAAGATGTGGACTTGACATCGTTAGGTAAATGTGCAATTGTGGAGACATTATTGCATTTGGCATTGAAGGTTCAAATTATTTCAGATTCTGTTGAACTGGAATGCTTCTGCAAGTTTGACAGTAATTGATTTAATGAATGCAGATGATGACGAGATTCCTCAGGAGCTGCTCCTTGGCAAACACCAGCTCTCGGAGTTAAGCAGTGAATCAGCCAAAATAAAGGCTATGGGCATCATGCATAAGGTAGGTACAGAATCACCTGGGACCTGTCTCAGGAGACAGGACACATCTGAAATACATGATTTTTTTTTTTAATTCTTCAACTGCTTTTATTCTCAGATTCCATCTGATAAGATGGTGAAAGTCCAGAGTATTTTGGAAAAGAACATTCAGGATGGTTCAAAGCTCTCCACCCTCATGAATCACGTAAGCGTCATTGTAGCTTCTATCGGCGGAACGTCTTTGCCGTCGTCTCTCGCTGACAGGTTCCCTGTCCTTGTGATTTCAGGACAACGACAGGGACGATGAGGAGCGTTTGTGGCGTGACCTCATCATGGAACGTGTCACCAAATCTGCTGATGCTTGTCTGACGGCTCTTAACATCATGACCTCAGCACGAATGCCGAAGGCCGTTTACATTGAGGATGTTATCGAGAGGGTCGTGCAGTACACTAAGTTCCATCTACAGAACACGCTGTACCCGCAGTACGACCCCGTCTACAGGGTGGACCCTCATGGTGGTCAGTCCTACACCTTAACACAGTGTCCTAACTACAAGATCCTTTTTGTGAAATCTCATTGGTCTCTTATTATCAGATGTTTCCTATTGGCTGTATTATAATGTTATTATATTGCTTTCATTCTGGACTTAAAAATCACTTGACGCTGGAAACTTTACTAGTTAGAACTAGTTTTTTCCCCTCCATATGTATACATAGTTCTTTACTTTCAAACCTGAAGTATGACCAGCATGATTTGTGTACATTTTAGGAAGAAAAATGCTGCATTTTCAAATACATTTAAAATATGCAGTTCTATTAAACAAAATCTAAAATTATTTATAGAATTATTAATAAATATTTGTTGATTTTACAGTACAATAGTATTGCATGCAATAGTAAGATTTTTTTTTTTTTAATTATTAAAAAAATTTAATAATAGTAATGTTGTTATAATATAGTCATTTTAAATGGGTGAAAAACAGGCTTTTTTTTTTGGCCTTTGCTGATCATGGTCTGGGTCTAGGGCTTTCATCGCATGCAAAATAGAAGTCTGTGTTTACATAAAATATGTGTGTGTACTGTGTATATTAATTATGTATATACACTATTTTAACAACTTAAAATTGCTTTAAAATTAAGTTCACTCAACTCAAATATCCATGTTTTCATGTAGTTCAACTTAACATTTCATGTTGAATAAATTTTAAGGCAGTGCGAACACTTGAAACAACTTTTTTTACGGTCTATAAATACACACTCATGCATGTAATTTAAAAATATTTCTATGTATACATATATATTTGTTATATATAAGTTACATGTACATATACATATTTTCTATATAAATATAACATATTTTTCTTAAATGTATCCATGCGTCTGCATGTATTTATTTGTACATAATAAACATACACAGTACACGCAAATATTTTATGCAAAGACAAACTTTTATTTTGCATGCAATTAATCACAATTAATTGTTTGACAGCCTTAGCCTGGTCATCACAACAATTGTCTAAATTATTTCCATTCTTGCTCTGTTTCAGGTGGAACGCTAAGCTCAAAAGCCAAGCGAGCAAAGTGCTCAACGCACAAGCAGAAAGTTACTGTCATGCTCTACAACAAAGTTTGTGACATTATCAGTAACCTGTCTGAACTCTTGGAGATTCAGCTGTTGACTGACACGACCATCCTTCAGGTGAGAGTCTGATACCTGACTGCTGCTTCATCTGAATAACATTCTCCCGTTCTTAACTGCAGTCAGTCCTCGCAGTTACAAAAGTTATTACATTTTGGCGAAATATTACGAAAACAAACATTTCATGCACTAATGAATCAAGCAGAATAAAGCCAGAAACATGAATTTAGAATGTAGATGTAGTCAGTTATTAAATCCATGCAATTATTGTGTATCTCTCTCTCTCTACAGATCTCGTCTCTAGGTATCACTCCTTTCTTTGTTGAGAATGTGAGCGAGTTGCAGCTTTGTGCCATTAAACTAGTGACGGCTGTAAGTACCAGTGCAGTTCAGCTTTTTTTACGCTTTGCTTTGCTGTGCTATCTTCGTTTAACAATGTTGTGTTGTGCAATTTCTAGGTGTTCTCTAGATATGAGAAGCACAGGCAGCTGATCCTCGAAGAGATCTTCACATCTCTTGCCAGACTGCCAACCAGCAAGAGAAACTTGAGAAATTTCAGGTATATGCCACTGTCTGGTCTACCAGTCCACAAGGGCAGTATTTGAGCATGTGTATTGACTATATGCTGTGTTCAGACTGAACAGCAGTGACATGGATGGGGAGCCCATGTACATTCAGATGGTGACAGCGCTGGTTCTGCAGCTCATTCAGTGTGTGGTTCATCTACCTTCTGATAAAGACTCAGATGATGATAATGACAGAAAGGTAAGAGTTACATTTGATTTTCAGATGTGTTGGAAAAGAGGATTGTCCTTGTTTTTTTGATCAACTAAGTGGACACATGATGTTCACTGAAGCTGTGCAGTCCACTCAGAACATTTCTGGTAAATAAAACATAAGTACTACTACTGCTTGGTGATTTTTCAGATTTTATAGATTAATTCAAATTTAATGTTTCGACATGATTCTATTTTTTAGAAATCGAGGAAATGCGATTTTGAATAGAAATATTACCAAACGTTAGAATTAGGCACTTTGACAATATGCCAATGATAACAGTAAAGAGAAAAGAATGATCTAACTGCATGTCGGCACATTAACCGCTCACGTATGATGTGCTCATACCGCTAGGCGCTATTCACACAGAATGCTCTTTTGTGTTAACAAAGATGCGACACGGGCAGTGAAATAGGAAAAACATGCAAGAAGGTGGGAGTGAGACCCGTGTTTATATAATGCTGTTTCATGCATTAGATGCTGCATAAGACCAGAGTGCAACAGTCAAACGCATCCATGTTTACATAGAAAAAACAATGGAAAAGCAGCACAATTGAATAAAAAAAACTGTCTACTGTATGTCTGATTTTTTTCGTGTTTGCATCATGGTGGCAGGCTGAAAGATGCTGTTTATTGTTTTTACAGAACATTTATAGATAATAATAGTCTACTTGAGTTACACCTTTAGTCATTTTGAATTTGAATTACCTTGTCTTTCGAGATTTCGTTTTCCTTGTATTATTTCTTAACATATTATACGCAACTTGTATTATAGTACAAGTTTGTACTAGATGTAGTTGTAGTGCATGCATCTTTTTTGCGTCTTACTTAACAAGTGTTTTTTACATTTACATCGTGTTGATAGCTTCTTGTGTGGTGCACTTGGAATAGAATTTTCTTTAAATAGAGGGTTAATAAAGTAAAAGTTATATGCATCATATTGTAGTTACATTTTCAAGCTGACTAGTTAAAAGTTATTAAGAAATTTGAGAATCGTTCAAATGTTCTGAAAAAAAAAATTGAGATTTGAAGTTTTTTGCCATATCGCCCAGCCCTAAAAACTACACTACTGCTCAGTTTGGGGTTGGTAAGAATTTTTTTTTTTTTTTTTTTTTGAGTCTCATTATATTAATTTCTTTAAATAAGATAATCTTACTGACCCTAAACTTTTGAGGCAATTTATATATTCTATTAAAGGCACACTAGCAAAAAGACCTTGTTTAAAGCCTTTTTTGGCACATTTTAGTGCTTGGTTTGTATACTTAGCTAATAGCTACATGCTGAAACTGTCACATTACGATAAGTGAATGTGAGTTTCTGCAGTCAAAAACTGCATTTCAAGAATGTTTGATGTTTTTATTTATTTATGCATTTAGGCTTGTTTTATAACATTATTACATTTTCTTTTCAGGTTGATCAGGATGTATTAATCACAAACTCATATGAGACTGCAATGAGGACAGCACAAAACTTTCTCTCAGTTTTCCTCAAAAAGTAAGAAAAGCCCCTGACATTATTCCACCCACGCATTTCAACCATTTTTTTAATTGGGGAAAAATGAACTTTTAAGTCATTTATATTTAAACAGTGTGCTTCTGGGATCAGTAATGCATATCTTGGTGTCTACATGCCGTGTGTTTAAGCTGAACATGTTCACTGTCTCAGAAAACACCTGTTTTACTCTCATCTGATGGTTTTCAACATTGCTTAACCATACCATCTCAGGCCAAACAACACCTGCATTGTTAAATTATTGTTGTAGTTTTACTTAATTTTTGTACTGTCTGTAAATGTTTTAAATGAAGTTTATTTTTACTTGTAAATTCTTTCAAGGCACAGGTGTTTTGTTTATTTGACAGAGACAATACTGATTAACTGCGAAGGGTATATGCTAAGTAAAATCTTGTAATTTATGGAAATTAAGTTGAACTGTTATGTGTATTAATATATCTATTTTTTACATTTCAGGTGTGGTAGTAAGCAAGGTGAAGATGACTACAGGCCACTGTTTGAGAACTTTGTTCAGGATCTGCTGTCTACAGTGAATAAACCTGATTGGCCAGCTGCAGAGTTGCTGCTGAGCCTTCTGGGAAGGCTGCTGGTAAGTTTCAGATTGATATTTCTCAGATCGTGTACCGTTACATCACTTGAAAACTCACACAACACTCTGGTTTCTTTTGGTAGGTTCACCAGTTCAGTAATAAGCAGACAGAGATGGCTTTGAGAGTAGCCTCTTTGGATTATCTGGGCACAGTGGCTGCGCGTCTTCGCAAAGATGCCGTCACCAGCAAAATGGACCAGCGTTCAATCAACCGCATCCTCGGAGAGGTAAACAACAGAGTCCAACTGTCACATGTATAAATCCCTCCTGGTTTGAAAGAAACTCATGCCAGTTTGTGTTTTACAGAACTCAGGTGGTGATGAGATTCAGCAGCTGCAGAAAGCTCTGCTGAATTACCTGGACGAAAACGTAGAAACTGACCCATCACTAATGGTGAGGAAATTCAGACATATTGTGAACAGAAAAAAGCTTAGAGAATCTCAGTTGGTTTTAATGTTGTGGTGATGTTTTCATTTTCAATAGTTTGCACGGAAGTTTTACATCGCACAGTGGTACAGGGACACTAGCACTGAGACAGAGAAAGCCATGAAATCGCAGAGGGATGACGACTCATCCGATGGGCCGCACCATGCCAGGGACGTCGAGACCACTAGTGAGATCTTGCAGAAAGCGGAAGCACGCAAGAAGTTCCTCCGGTCTGTTATCAAGACCTCGGCATCGAAATTCAGCTCACTCAGGTACAAACAGCAGCGATTTTTACCAAAACAATAGCTTTGTTACAAGGATAGTTCACTCAAAAATAAATGCTCTGTCATCATTAACTCATGTTTACCTTGTTCCATACCTGTATTAGATTCCTCCTTTTGTTGAACATAAAAGGTGATATTTTGAAGAATGTACATAACCAGTTACTCCCCCATTGACTTCCATAGTATGGAAAAAAAATACCATGAAAGTCAACGGGGACCAGAAACTGTTTGGTAAAGAAATAAAGAAATTTATACATTTGACACAACATGAGTGTAAATGAATACACAATTCTCATCTCTTTAAATAATTGTTTAAAAACAATATGTTTAGAAGTGTTCTGACAACTGCTGTGTGTTTTGTCACAGAGTAAACTCGGATACTGTCGACTATGAGGACTCGTGTCTAATTGTGCGGTATCTGGCCTCCATGAGGCCGTTTGCACAGAGCTTTGATATTTATCTCACACAGGTTAGAGGTCATTACATCTCTCTGCATTTATTCTTTGTATTTGCATCTCAATAACACATCACCCCACTTGTGTATGTAGATTTTGAGAGTTCTTGGTGAAAGTGCCATCGCGGTGAGAACCAAAGCGATGAAATGTCTTTCTGAAGTGGTTGCGGTGGATCCGAGTATTCTGGCAAGGGTGAGTGCAGTTTCTAAAAAACCTGAGGTTTTTAATGTTCTCTTTTGCATATCTTTAATTCTCATTTGCATGTTTTGATTCAGTCGGACATGCAGCGGGGAGTTCATGGCCGGCTCATGGATAATTCCACCAGTGTGAGAGAAGCTGCTGTAGAGCTGCTGGGGCGCTTCGTATTGAGTCGACCACAGCTAACGGAACAGTATTATGACATGCTGATCGAGCGCATCCTGGTTTGTGCTTTTCTTTGGATATATAATTTTCTGTATTGTAAATTTTTTTTGCAGCCAAATACGTTTTGTATGACTGGAAAAAAAAAGTGTTTGACACTTGTCCCTAATAGATTTCCTTAATAGCTTGTTTGATGTCTGTAGTATCAGAGTAATAATTTAACCAATATTTCAATACTTAAATGTTTTTCTCCCCAAAAAATTAATAATCACCAAGATTTTTTTTTTTTTTCGCAATAAAACAAAAACATTAATATGGTCACAAAAATGTTACCATGTATGCTATCAATCTTAAAGACAAAATTATTTAATTTTGCAAATGTTTTGTGTTTCCCCCCTTTCTAAGAACGTCTATATGCAAATCAATATTTCACAAATATCCATTTATTTGTTTATTTGGCAATACCAATGAAATAAACCACTTCATGCTTACTTTTTTTTTAGCACCTTAATTAAAAAATCTGATAAAAAATTTGCATTTCCATTACAAGGTGATATTTGACTCCTTAAAGTGATTTATAGGGGAATTTTGTTTTAACCTTTGTAATAGCATTTTTCTAACTTTATTAAAAGCATGTCATCTTATGTCAATTTTTTTTTAAATTAGATTTTTAAGCTTTTTAAAATTAATTAAAACAACAGAATGAGAACAAGTAGACAGTTACCAATCAAATGAAATCAGTGTTAACAAAATTATTTTGTACTATAGAGGTGGCACAGATGAACACAAAAGTGGCTTGTAGGTGTATTTTCATGTTTAATGAGGCTCAGAGGTGGCATGAGTGCAATCAAATTCATAAATTCATGTTGAGATTAATGCTTTTTTAATATCAAATTTTAAATACAGAAATATTAAATGATTTAAATAACTGAAAAAATACTTTAAAAATGAAATTAAATCTGCCAGTAGGTGGCGGCAAATCACTGATTTAATGACTGAATCATTCATTCAATTGATTAGTTTAAATGGCTGATTCGTTCAGGCATAAAGCAAGTGACTGTCTTTATGAATGGGAAACTGAATCATTGACTAACTAGATTCGTTTAAGAAAGCACGTTCATTCATAAAACACCACTGTGTTTGAATGGAGATGCTCAGCGGCTGAGTTGTGAGTTGTTTATAAACTATTTTTGATGACGAAACAGGGCAAAACCAGGAAATAGTGTTATAGTCAGACAATTTAAGTCACTTAATATTAACTTCTTGTTTAACTGTTGTATTAAATCATTATCTCATTTACAAACTCCCGTAAAAATCTGTTGTTCATCGTAGTTCATTGCGATCTCACAAAGTTCCATTATGATCAGTGAAGCTCTCTACACTGCACAATGAATCTCTTATTTACACTCTTTTACACTTTATGAAAGGATTCGTGAGATATGTCTCTAATACATTACTCAGTGTTGCAAAAACACAGAAACCTTTAAAGCTCCCCTCAGCGCAGATATGCTAATCGGGTCAGTCGTACACGGTGCTCCTAAATATTTTTTCATAGTCGCACACAGTAGTGTTTAGTCGCATTTGGTCGAGCCCTGCACTTCAGGTTGATGCCTCTTTACGTTGATCACTCTGTCTCTTTGTGTAGCGATAAAGAGTGGCTTGTCTGTACATTACCACTTACAGTTGTAACTGTTATTGGAAATTTAATACAAGCTTATATTTCCAGTTAGCAGTGATTGTTTTGAAATCATCATGTACGCTAATTTGTGCTGGCAAATGTTTTCTGCAGGACACAGGCATCAGTGTGAGAAAGAGAGTTATTAAAATCCTGCGGGATATCTGTCTGGAGCAGCCCACCTTCAACAAGATCACAGAGATGTGCGTGAAGATGATCAGGAGGGTCAATGACGAAGAAGGCATCAAGGTTAGTTGCGTTTTTCTCGTGAAATCTTGTGTTCGTCATTCTGTTTTTTGGAAAAACTATAAATAAAATTTAAACTTAAAAGTTAACTTTAAGGATATTTGTTTACTCCTAAATT
Organism: Labeo rohita; assembly: GCF_022985175.1. Classification (NCBI taxonomy): domain Eukaryota; kingdom Metazoa; phylum Chordata; class Actinopteri; order Cypriniformes; family Cyprinidae; genus Labeo; species Labeo rohita. Next base: position 1,783,560 of record NC_066878.1, on the reverse strand, counting down.
AAAATCTGATAATTTACTCACCCCAGTGTCATCAAAGATGTTCAGGTCTTTTTTTTCTTCAGCTGAAAAGAAATTAAGAAAAAATTCCTGAAAAACTTCAATGGTGACACATAGGATGAAAGTCCAAATTGTACAGTCTAAATTCAGTGTAGCTTCAATGGGCTCTGCAAGATCCCAGCCGAGAAATAAGGGTTGTATCTGGCAAAACGATTGGTCATTTAAAAAAAACTTTTTAACAAATGCTTATCTTGCACTAGCTCTGCACTGCAAATCTACTAGGGATGCACAATATTATCGGACCAATATCGCAATCCCATTTGCTTTAGACCATCTACAAATGTTAAATCTTAAAATAAAATTTAAGGTTACTGCTGCAACTTTCTAGGAAAAAAAAATGCAGCAATTGATAGAGTATTTTTAGTTATTTTCAAAGCTTCAGTGTACTGTCAGAGCTTCATTACTGTTTATTTAATTCTAACAAATAAGCTCTTGTTAAGAACTAACCAAAATTAAAAATAATATGCTAATAATTTCCACACAGTAGAGACTTCCAAACCAAAGGAAATATAACAGTATCAGCATTGGCTATCGGTCAAAATAAGTTAAAAAATATTGGCATATCAGATATCGGCAAAATCCAATATCATGCATCCCTAATGTCTACAACTTCACACATTGTGTAATCACGTTGGAAAGGTTACGCACGGTTAGTTCTTTGTCTGTGTACTCTGGTTCAAAATGGTAGGGTAGGGCAAAATACTCTTTTTAAATTTTTGTTCTCCTCCCACTTTAAATTCTTCTGACATCATTGGTTTAGCTTTTTTTGTAAAGGCTGTTTGTCTTTGCACGTTCACTTTGTAAACACTGGGTCAGTACTTCTACCTATGTCACACGTGACCTTTCCAACATGACTATGTAATGTGTAAAGCTGAGCTAGTGCAAGACCAGCATTTGTGGTTAAAAAGTATAGAAATGTAAAAGTTTTTTAGAAAATGGTTGACCGTTTCACCAGACAAGACCCTTATTCCTCGACTGGGATCATGTAGAGCCCATTAAAGCTGCAATTTAGACCTTCAACCCGTTGTTCCCCCATTGAAGTCCACTATTAGGAGAAAAACACTGAAGTGTTTTCCTCAAAAACCTTAATTTCTTTTCGACTGAAAAAAGAAAGACATGAACATCTTGAATGACATGGGGGTAAGAAAAATTAAGAGCTAAATTTTCAAGTTTAGGAGTAAACTTGAAACTAGTGGGGTTTTTTTTTTTTGTTTGTTTGTTTGTTTTCTCCAAAATGCAAAAAAATCAAAATATTTGACTTTCTTTATATTATTAAAAATTAAGTCTCCTATTAATTATTGTTCAGCCCTGTTCTAACTAGTTTATTTTTGCTGTTTCTTATTCAGAAATTGGTAAATGAGACATTTCAAAAGCTGTGGTTCACCCCTACACCTAATCATGATAAAGAGGGCATGACTCGCAAGATTCTCAACATCACAGACGTGGTAAGGATCTGCAGAGCGGGCTAAAATCTGACCCCAAGACATGTACTTTAATACACGTTTAAGGTCACATTATGTCCCTCTGACGTGAATCATTGTCTCTCAGGTCGCTGCATGCAGGGATTCCGGTTACGACTGGTTCGAGCAGCTCCTTCAGAACGTAAGTCGCCCATCTATGGTTCAAGGACGATTTTGATGTGCTTTTCCAATGCATAGTAGTGCATTTAGGAGTTTTCAGAGATAATACCTTGAAAGATTGTGAGTTTGAACCACAAGCAAATACTCATTCTGTAATTAGGAAGTAAATTCTGACTTTTGAGTTGAGCCCCAGGTAACTCCAGAGGAAGTGTGAACTGCAATAAATTGACTTTTTCAAAGAAATAAAATAATCTAACAATTGATTTAATCTATGTTGTCACAGCTGCTAAAGTCAGAAGAGGATGCGTCGTACAAACCGGCCAAGAAGGCTTGTACCCAGCTGGTGGACAGTCTCGTGGAGCATATTCTGAAATATGAGGAGTCTCTCGCCGGTATGAGCGGTATTAGATTATAAACCAAAGGATTTACCTTAGTTGAACTTTTGGTGAGTTATTCTTTGTTTTGCAGACTGTGAGAATAAGGGGCTGACATCCAATCGCCTAGTGGCTTGTATAACCACACTCTACCTGTTTAGCAAGATCAGACCACAGCTGATGGTAAAACATGCCATGACTATGCAGCCATACCTGACCACGAAGTGTAATGTGAGTATGCTTTCGATAAACGCTGGATGTATTGCATTAAATGTTGTTGTGCTGCCATCTAGAGGCCTGAGAGTGAAGGTGCTGATTGTGTCCCTACAGACTCAGAGTGATTTTATGGTGATCTGTAATGTGGCTAAAATCCTGGAGCTCGTTGTTCCTTTGATGGACCATCCGAGTGAAAGCTTCCTCACCACCATTGAAGAAGACCTAATGAAACTTATCATCAAATACGGCATGACGGTCAGTTGCGCAGCTTATACATCAGCTCTGGTGTCCAGCGCTTTGTACATGAACAGCTTCATGATGCAGTCTGCCCTGTTTCTCACAGGTTGTGCAGCACTGCGTAAGTTGTCTCGGTGCGGTCGTCAATAAGGTCACCCATAACTACAAGTTTGTGTGGTCTTGTTTCAACCGATACTACGGTGAGTACTTTTCAACTCTTGTCTTTTAGTTCATCTGTGATTCTGAAAGTGTTAATTACTCTAAAATTCTTCTTCTTCTATGTGAAGGAGCACTGAACAAGTTGAAGTTGCAGCATCAGGAAGACCCAAACAGCACCGTACTGGTCTCTAATAAACCAGCACTGCTACGTTCACTCTTCACTGTGGGTGCCCTGTGCAGACACTTCGATTTTGACCAAGAGGAGTTCAAAGGCAGTAATAAGGTGAAATCCTCAGTCGTGATTTCTGGATTTTAAAAGTCTTGAATCCCAGCGAAAATTTGTATGCATTAATAACCGTAGAAACTCTAGAAGTAGATTTTATTTTTATAGAATGTTTTTGTAATTGTGTTCATCTCTTAAAATTTGTCAAGAGTTTTCTTTAGTCCAAATTATATATATATATATATATAATGGTGTAAACTGGTGTAAACTTTTGAACATATTGAAGATGTGTACTTTTTTTTTTTCTTTTGCCTAAATATCACATTTTTTCATTTAGTACTGCCCTTTAGAAGCTACTTACATGTTTCTCAGAAGTCAAAATAAGTTACATTTTCCCTGATCTACAAATTCAAACAGCTTTTACCCCCTTAATGCACTGTGTTTCCTTCTGGAGCATCAGTGAGCGTTTGAACCTTCTGTAATAGTTGCATATGAGTCCCTCAGTCATCCTCAGTGTGAAAAGACAGATCTCAAAATCATACAGTCATTGTTGGAAAGAGTTCAAATACACAAAAATGCTGAAAAACTAAATCTGTGGGACATTTCTGAAGAACAGTGGGCAGTTTAACTGTTCAGGACAAACAAGGGACTCATGAACAACCATCACTAAACAGCACAATATTAAGAATCAAGTGTATGTAAACTTTTGAACATTTTGATAATTTTTTAGAAATGTAACTATTATTTTTTTCTTTGTGGACCACATGTAAACATCTTTTATGATAAATATCTTATTTAGGGGAGTACTATATGTACTAAAGTACTAAATTTTGTATGATCCGTCTTATTTTGGTAAAATAATTAACATTTTGCAGATTCTGTAAGGTGTATGTAAACTTTTGACCTCAACTGTATGTGTGTATATATAAAACAGCAGTTTTATTTATTTTTGTTTCTTTTTTTACATTCTCAAAAAACTTGTTGCTGTTAATGTGAAGTTGATACATTTACATTTTGTTTTTACATCATTGCTGCTTCTAATGCTGATTTAAATCATTTTAAAAACTCATAAAAGTGTTGTACTACAGCAATTAGAATCTAATGAGAGTTGACAGCAATGAGAATTTTCAGAAAAAGGTGCTTAATTGACATGAAATTAGAATCTAATGAGAGTTGACAGCAATGAGAATATTTTTTTGTGTAAAAAAAAAAAAAAAAATATATATATATATATATATATATATATATATATATATATATATATATATATATATATATACAAAAACATTATGACAATGAGAATTTTCAGAAAAAGGTGCTTAATTGACATGAAATGGGGGCTTTTGTACCAGAGGTATCTTTTCATAGATCCTGGAACTAATGGCAGAAGTGTTTTTTGGCATGTTCGGACCAGAACACCAGAAGGTTTTAGTTCTAAGAATAACCATTTGGGGAAGTAGGGACTAAAACAGTTCTATAGGAACTAACAGTGATGTAAGTGTATGCTGACTGGCCAAATGCATATGAAACACCGGCTACCTGGCATTTTTAAAAAGCCATATGAAAATATTTACTCCACAAGAGATTAAGTCAGGTTTTCATGCACTTTCAGTTGCGTAAATTGTGCAGTTCCATTCTATCGCTGTTATTGCTAACCCATGACACAAAGTAAAAACAGCTCCGGCATCCTCTGTTCACCGGTTGTTGACGTTTGTTAATGTCGCGAATAAAGACATCGCTGTCGGCCGCTTCAGAGTTCTTGTTGCCAGTGCAAATGCAACCAGGAAAACTGCCAGAGGGGGAAATTGGTTCTCTAGGAGCCACCATCCTGGCTAGTTTCTAGAACTATGTGGTGCGAAAGCTCCTAATGTGAAAATGTCTATAGGTTTAATACCTGAAAATGTTTTCATAAAATTCACTTCTTTACCTGTCTGGTTAATGCTCGTCTTCTCATTCAGGTGGTCATAAAGGACAAAGTGCTGGAGCTGCTGCTATATTTCACTAAGAATGAAGATGAGGAGGTGCAGACCAAGGCCATCATTGGTCTAGGTAAATATTTGCTCTACATAATCACTACATTTCTAGTTTCACCTTTACATTTTACTCGCAGTACGCAAAACCATAATCTGTTGGTTCTCCAGGCTTCCTGTTCATCCAGCACCCAGGGCTAATGTTTGCTTCAGAAGTGAAGAACCTCTACAACTGCCTCCTGGCTGACAGGAAAACGTCAGTGAATTTGAAGATCCAGGTGCTAAAGAATCTGCAGACATACCTGCAGGAGGAAGACTCGCGCATGCAGGAAGCCGACAGGGAGTGTGAGTGTCACTTTTGTAAAGAATGTTCTTGTCCGTGTTCATTTGTAAGTAGCTAGTCAGCTATTTTTATTCTCATTCTTGGTCTTTGGTCTTTTCAGGGAAGAAGATGTCTAAGCAGGAGGACCTAAAGGAGATGGGTGACATTTCATCTGGCATGAGCAGTTCTATCATGCAGCTCTACCTCAAGCAGGTGCTGGAGAGCTTTTTCCACACGCAATCCAGCGTACGGCACTATGCCCTCAATGTAATCGCCCTGACACTCAGCCAAGGCCTCATTCATCCCGTACAGGTACGTATCTATTGCACAAACTCTCCTGAAGCCGATCTGAAAGAGCCTTTAGTTTAACTTGCTTCTTTCCTCCTCCATCAGTGCGTTCCGTATCTTATCGCAATGGGAACCGACTCAGAACCCACAATGAGGAATAAAGCTGATCAACAGCTGGTGGAGATTGATAAGAAATACACGGGATTCATTCACGTAAGTGGATTTGAACAACTAACGTGCGTTTGTCATTAATCCGAAAATTAGAAATTATATATGCACACTGCCATTCAAAATTTATTTGATCTAAAATACAGAAATAAGTAATATTATGAAATATTATTGCAGTTTAAAATAAAGGTTTCCTATTTTAATATACTTTAAATTATAATTTATTTCTGTGATGCAAAACTGAAATGTAATCAAAATAGCCCAACTGCAGTTTGATTGAGATTAATTGGAGTACACAATAAAAAAACATTTTTGAAAATCTTTAAAAACTGTTTTTTTGCAAATGATCTCTTTATATTTTTTGAAACTGATACTTTTTTTTTTTTCAGGATTCTTTGAATAAAAAAAAGAATAGCGTTTATTCAAAATAAAAATCCTTCCTAACAACATTAGTCTTTAATGTCACTTTGTATCAATTTAACATCCTTGTTGAATAAAAATATTAATTTCTTTCAAACAAAGAAAGAAAGAGAAAATTTACTGACCCCAAACTTTGATCGGTAGCGTATATTGATACAAAATGTTTCTATTTTAAATAAATACTGTTCTTTTTAACATTTAATTACCAAAGAATCCTGAAAAAAGCATCACAGGTTCCAAAAAAATATTAAGAAGCACAACTGTTTCCAACATTGATAATAAATCAGCACATTAGCATGATTTCTGAAGGATCATGTGACACTGGAGTAATAATGCTGAAAATTCAGCAATGCATCACAGAAATAAATTCAATTTTAAAGTATATTAAAATAGAAAAGCTCTATTTTCAATTGCAATAATATTTCACAATATTACAGTTTTTTTCTGTATTTTTTAGCAAATAAATGCAGCCTTGATGAACAGAAAATACTTTAAATAAATCTTACTGGTCCCAAACTTTTGAAATAAATAACTTAAAACTAAACCTGAAATAAAAATGTACATAAACTATGTAGACGTATTTAAAAAATAAAATATAATAGTAAAGCCACACATCAGAACATCAAAAACTAGCTAAAATTTAAATTAAAACAGTTTAAAAATTAGTTCAAAATAATAAATATGATTAAAATATCATGTAATCCAAACAGATGAAGGCTGTGGCAGGGATGAAGATGTCCTATCAGGTGCAGCAAGCCATCGTGGATTCAAAGGACACTGTAGTCAGGGGTTTCCGACAGGATGAGACAAACACTGCTCTTTGTTCACACCTCTACACCATGGTGCGTGGAAACAGGCAACACCGCAGGGCTTTCCTCATCTCGCTGCTCAACCTGTTTGACGACAATGCGGTTAGTGACCCCTTTTAATGTTTTGCATTATATGTCACGAGGGGTTAAATTGCGCTGGGGCTGACTGGTGCTGGTAATTACTAGTTATTATCATTATTGTTATTATTTATTTATTTTTATTCTTACCTTCTGTAGCTACAGTGTTTTCCAGTAGCATTCAGCATTTTGATTGACCTGTTTTTTGGAGGTCTTAAATAATGCTGTTTTGTTTTCTTCCCATGCAGAAGTCAGACGTGAACATGCTGCTGTATGTCGCGGACAATCTCGCCTGCTTCCCATTTCAGAGTCAGGAAGAGCCACTGTTCATTATGCACCATGTAGACATCACACTATCGGTGTCCGGCAGCAACCTGCTGCAGTCCTTCAAAGAGGTGCGGTGCTTTTTCAACCACTCAGTCTGTTGAATTTCTATCCTTTTACTTTAACTCTCTTAAACCCATAATAGTCTAGAAAAAGTGTTTTGTTTTGTTTTTTAATTAAAAATAATAATGGTAATTTATAATTTGTTGTAGATATAAGTTGATTAGCATCTACGAACCGTTTGATTCGAGTTTTTTTTTATTTTTTTTTATAAATATATTATATATTTTATTTTCTTACAAAAAAGTTTACTTAAAAGTCTGGTTAAGTATTTAAAAAAAACAACAACAATATTTAAAAACAGGATTTAAACGGTGTTTGTGTTTGTATACTCATTTATTAATTTATTTATTGTTATATATATTCCGTGTTGTTATTTTTTCCCTCCTAATATTTATATTTTATTTCAGCTTTATTTCATTATTTCAAATAATAAAAATGATTTTTTTGAGTTTTGGTTAATATCAATACTGACGTTACTTTTTTTTTTTTTTTTTTTTGTTTTTGTTTTTTAATTTTTTAAATGGGGAAGAAAAAAAATCTAGTTTAGCCCTTAATTTTTCCTTACATAAATATTTTCCTCCTGATATTTATATTTTATTTCAGCTTTATTTCAATTAATAAAAATGATTTTTAATAATTTGTTTTTGTTAATATCAATACAGACTTTTTTTTTTAATTGTTGTGTAGTATATAAAACACACAATTTATATTTATGCATATATTAAATTATTAAATATATATATATATATATATATATATATATATATATATATATATATATATATATATATATATATATATATATATATATATATATATATACACATATATATATTGTATGTATGTATGTATGCATGTATGTATGTATGTTATAATTTAGGGCAATTTTTTTTTTCTTTTTTTTAGTTTGAAGTTTTTTCATATGATATATATTTTTTTATTTATTGTATTTGAGCTTTATTTTAATTAATTACTTTTTAAAGTTATTTTAATTTATAGCATATATGATTAGATTTTTATCTACAAACCAGCATTTGATTCTAATTTAATTTTTTTGTATTTTATAAATTATTTTTATGGTTAATTCTAAAAAATTATTTCTAAAAAATAAAACTATTTAAAAAGATGGTGTATTTGGGTTATTTCAAATTTAGATGGTGTTTAAGTGTTATTTGTATACTCGTTTGTTAATTTATTTTTTTGTTATTCATTATTAATTAATTATTTATCAATATTTGGATTTTTTTTTTTGTTTCAGTAATTTTGTATATTTGCATTTAATTTTAGAGTGTGTGTATGTATGTATATATATATATATATATATATGTGTATATGTTTATTTTTTTATTTTTTTTAAATATTATTTTCATATTATTATATATAATTTAATTAATTTTTTTAAAAATAATTATGGTGGATATAATTCTTTTTTATATATATATATATATATATATATGTAAATATAAATGCATACATTTACATACATTTTGATAACAGGGTTGCATCAACTTTCATTTAGTTGGTCCTTTTTGTACCTTTTTTGTGAGAGCTGGCACTCACGTTTTCCAACAATTTTGCCTTGTATTGCAGTCTTTGCTAAAAGAGCCTAGACAACGGGAAAAGAAGAAAAAACGAGGGAAAAAATATGGCTCAGAGGAAGAGGATGAGAGTAGCAGGGGAAGCAGCAGTGATAGCGATAGCAGCGATGATGTCATCCGTCGACGCAAGAAACCCAGACGATCCGCTGCGGTGAACTCCGACTCAGATTCAGACCTCGACTTAGAGGATGTAGACAAGGTCATGTTGCGTCTGCCCGACAACCCCGAGCCCTTATTGGACTTTGCCAACGCCTCTCAGGGCATCCTGCTGCTCCTGATGCTCAAGCAGCACCTTAAGAACCTCTACGGCTTCTCTGACAGGTGAGCTCTAACTGCTAGGCCAAATGCATTGTGGTCTGAAATGACTCATGTAAAGTGTTCATGATCACTGGCTTCATGACGAACGCCTCATTGTCTTTTCCTGCAGTAAAATCCAGAAGTACTCGCCTACGGAATCTGCAAAGGTCTATGATAAGGCTGTAAACAGGAAGGCCAATGTGCATTTCAACCCACGGCAGACACTGGACTACCTGACAAACAACCTGTCCAATGGAGATCTTACTTACGATGTCAAGAGGAGAGTCGTCAGACAGTATTTAGATGTAAACATTATGATTTTCTTTTTATTTGTGTTTTGCCTCATAAGGTGCTTTTTTAAAAGACTAAGTGATGAAAAAAATATTAGTTTATATTTTGTTGCTTTAAAAAAAATATATGTATGTATGCATGCATGCATGCGTGTGTGTGTATATATATATATATATATATATATGTCGCTGGGGTTTATTTGTAGCAATAGCCAAAAATACATTGCATTGTATGGGTCAAAATTATAGATTTTTCTTTTATGCCAAAAATCATTAGGAAATTAAGTAAAGATCATGTTCCATGAAGATATTTTGCAAATTTCCTACTGTATATATATTAAAACTTAATTTTTGATTAGTAATATGCATTGCAAAGAACTTAATTTGGAAAACTTTAAAGGTGATTTTCTCAATATTTAGATTTTTTTGCACCCTCAGATTCCATATACTGAAATAGTTGTATCTCGGCCAAATATTGTTCTATCATAACAAATCCATACATCGATGGAAAGCTTATTTATTCAGCTTTCAGATGATGTATAAAGCTCAGTTTCGAAAAAATTGACACTTATGACTGGTTTTGTGGTCCAGGGTCACATATATATACATACACACACACACACACACACACGTATATGTATATGTATGTATGTGTGTGTGTGTGTGTGTGTATATACATTATATATATATATATATATATATATATGTATGTATGTATGTATGTATATGTATATATGTATATATATGTATATATATGTATATGTATATATATATATATATGTATGTATGTATATGTATATATGTATGTATATATATATATATATATATATATATATATATATATATATATATATATATATATATATATATATATATAAATGTGTAAAATAGCTTGAAAATGGCTTAAATTATTTAAAAATGTTTTGCTTGTTAATGTTTTGTTCATTTGTTTTGTCAAATAATCAAGACATGTTATTTTTCAATTAATAATTAATTATTAATATCATATTTTTCTAGCATTGATAATCATTAATGATTTTTTTAAATTAAAAGATTTAATATATATGATTAAATATATGTTTAGTGATTTAATATGCAAAATATAAAAATATTTTAAAAGTACAATGAAAAAGTCAGTATTGATATTATTAACCAAATCAAATTATTAAATATGATTTTTATAATTGAAATAAGGCTGAAATAAAATATAAATAGATTTTATTTATTTTATTTATTTTAGATTTTAGTAAAAATTAGACTAAATTGATTTTTTTTTTGTCTATTTAAAATGACAAATGAAAAGTGAAAATATTTATTTTGTTTATTGTATTTGTTTCAGTCTTTTGTAATTTCTAATTGATTTATTTATTTATTCATTTATTTATTTATTTGTGTTAAAATAGCATGAAAACTGCTTAAAGTTTTACAGTTGTTTTTCTCACTTTTTCATGTTATTTTTTTTTTTTCCAAATAATCTTTCAAATAATCAGGTTGTGTTATTCACACTTTTCAAGCATTATTAATTATTAATTAAAAATTATTTAATTAAAAGACAGAATATATATTATAAAGAATAATAATGATTTAATATATGCATAATTTGAAAATATGAATTGTATTTTTATGTACTCTTTAACAATAAAAACATGAAGTCAGTATTAATGTTATTAAACAAAACAAATGATTAATGATGACTGAAACAAAGCTATGATAAAATATAATCATTATAAACAAAATAAATGTAAATTATAAATAGGCTAAACATTTTGTTTTTCTATTTGAAATGGCACATAGCAAAATATATATATATATATATATATATTAATTGAAGTAAAGCTGAAATAAAATATAAATATTAGGAGGAAAAATATTTATGTAAGGAAAAATTAGGCTAAACTAGTTTTTTTTTTCTATTCAATTTAAAATGACAAAATTAAATAAAATCTAAAAAAAAAAGATAACTAATATTTATATCAACAAATATTGTTATACTATATAAAACTAAATTAACAGTTGAAAACATTTTAATATATGAAGAAAAAAGGACTTGAACATGTTGTTTTTTTTGTTTTGTTTTGTTTTTGTTTTTTTAGTAATGACACAAACAGCTCTTTAATTGTCTTGAATTGATTTAACAAAATAAACAGTTTGAACCAATTCACAAAAACCATTCAAACTGACAATCTCGAAACATTTTATTCCACAGTTTAAGGTACTGATGGAGCACTTGGACCCAGATGAGGAAGATGAGGAAGGCGAAGCTTCAGCCAGTACCCACGCCAGAAACAAAGCCATCAGTGCTCTACTAGGAGGCTCCAGCCCCAAGAACAATGCTGCTGACTCGTACGACGACGACAGTGATGCAGACGAAAAGGCTCATGGGGTAAGTTGATGTTTTCATTCAACTGTTGATGTCTAACATTACCGTCACTTTAAAAATCCATGTTTGTTCTTCTCCAGTCGTCACGGAGATCCAGGAGAGGCGGAGACTCCGCAGAGGCATCAGGTCACATGAACGAAACGGTAGAAGCCAGGGACGTCATCGCCATCTGCTGCCCCAAGTACAAGGACCGGCCGCAGATCGCGCGTGTTATTCAGAAGACAAGCACAGGCTACAGCGTTCGCTGGATGGCCGGATCGTACTCCGGCACCTGGGCGGAGGCCAAGAAACGCGACGGACGGAAACTGGTGCCTTGGGTGGACACTATCAAGGAGTCTGACATTATTTACAAGAAAATTGCCTTGACGAGTGCACACAAACTGTCCAACAAAGTAGTGCAGACTTTACGTTCACTGTACGCAGCCAAGGAAGGAACTTCCAGCTAATTAAATCTGTAATAACTCTCGAACTGTTACACCCAACAGACTCTCAGCAGCCAAACTTCATCAGGATTTAACGTTTTGTAAACTTAAGTCGGAGAGAAAGGAGTACCACAGACTCGCAGGTTTTAAGGAATGAGGATTTTAAAAGCGCGGTCTGTTCGGAAAAGTCGATGTGAATCCTGTACATCTTTTAAGTTAAACGGAAAAGAACGAAAACCGGAGCTCCTTCGCTGTTGTGCAGCAACTTGGTTGTTTGAATTTTTCCCCCTCCACTGTATCATAGTTTAACACAAAAAACAGAAACGAAAAAATGTTTATATCTCTGACGAAAAAAAAAAATCTGTTTAAAGAAATAAACCTAAAGTGAATGTTGGAAATTAGTCTGTTGATGTTCTTAATAAAGTGACCTTGGAGTTTAACCTAGCACCGGATGGATTTCTTTAGCTTAGCTCAGTTTCCAGGGAAATAAACTTTGAAACATCTCCTCTGCTTTATGTTTTACTTCTTTTGTGCTGTCAAATGGAGTCTCCTGGACATAATTTATTCAGTTGAAAGCAGAGCATGCAGTATCTGTCGCCTACATGGAAGGGAGGGTTTTTTTGTAAATGTAGATTTTGATGTATTGGGTCAGGGTTCGGGTCTCTACACCCCACAGCGGGGACGAGGGACCCCCAGCATGTGTGGAGGAGCAAATACTGCAATAAATTTTTTACTTCTCTTTGTTACTTGTCTGGTTTGCGTTTGACTTTGATTTTTGATCTTCACGCCCATGCATAGTCTTGTTGTTATCATGGCTTTAGCTCTTATTTTATGAGCGAATGTTAAAATTCATTGTAGTCGGCAAGTTTTTGAATGAAGTCACAGGGAGTAAACTGGATTTTTTTTTAGTTGAATCCAGGATAAGGAGTATATACAGTTGAGGTCAAAAGTTTACATACACCTTGCAGAACCTGTAAAAGGTAATTTGACCAAAATAAGAGGGATCATAAAAGACGTTTACATATAGTCCACAGAAAAAAATAATAGCTGAATTTATAAAAATGACCATGTTTAAGTTTACATACGCTTGATTCTTAATACTGTGTTGTTACCTGAATGATTTTGTTTGTTTAGTTATAGTTGTTCATGAGTCCCTTGTTTGTCCTGAACAGTTAAACTTCCTGCTGTTCTTCAGAAAAATCCTTCAGGTCCCACATTTTATTGTTTTTTTTCAGTATTTGTATTTATTTGAATCCTTTCCAACAATGACTGTATGACTGTTTGAAATGCTTCTTTTCACACTGAGGACAACTGAGGGACTCATATGCAAATATTACAGAAGGTTCAAACGCTCACTGATGCTCCAGAAGGAAACAATGCATTAAGGGCCAGGGGGTGAAAACTTTTTGAACTTGAAGATCAGGGTAAATTTAACTTATTTTGTCTTCCTGGAAATATGTAAGAATCTTCTGTAGCTTCTGAAGGGCAGTACTAAATTTAAAAAAAAAAAAGATATTTAGGCAAAATTAGAAAAATGTACACATCTTCATTCTGTTCAAAAGTTTTCACCCCCTGGCTCTTAAAGGAGAAGTCCACTTCCAAAACAAAGATTCACATATAATCTACTCACCCCCTTGTCATCCAAGATGTTCATGTCTTTCTTTCTTCAGTCGTAAAGAAGTTATGTTTTTTTGAGGAAAACATTTCAGTATTTTCTTCATATAATGGACTGATATGGTGCCCCGAGTTTGAACTTCCAAAATGCAGTTTATTTTAATAAAAATAATACAATTTAAATACTTTTTATTCTCAAACGCTCGTCTTGCCTTGCTCTCGTTGAACTCTGTGTATTCTGACTCAAGACAGTTAGGGTATGTCGAAAAACTCCAATCGTATTTTCTCTCTCAACTTCAGAAATCATTTCAAAATCATTCTACATCGCTGCAGAAGTGCCGACACAGACTTTGCAAAGTGAACATGCCAAGATCATCAAACACCCTTAACAAAAAATGTAAAACAGTGAAATAGGATGACTTTGAAGTTGAGGGAAAACATGAGATGGGAGTTTTTCGACATACCTTAACTGTCATGAACCGGAACAAAAACAGTTCAGGTAGAGCAAGAAAAGATGAGCGTTTGACATTAAAAAGTATATACATTTTATTATTTTTGTGAAAATAACCAATCTTTAAGCTAGATAAGACCCTTCTTTCTTGGCTGGGATCATTTACAACCTCATTTGGGATCATTTGAAGCCGCATTTAAACTAAATTTTGGAAGTTCAAAATCGGGGCACCATATCAGTCCATTATATGGAGAAAAATGCTGAAATGTTTTCCTCAAAAAAGTTTCTTTACGAATGAAGAAACAAAACATGAACATCTTGGATGACAATGGGGTGAGTACATTATATGTAAATCTTTGTTTTGGAAGTGGACTTCTCCTTAAATGCATTGTGTTTCCTTCTGAAGCATCAGTGAGCATTTGAACCTTCTGTAATAGTTGCATAGTTGAGTCCCTCACTGTGAAAAAAGATGGATCTCAAAATCATACAGTCATTGTTAAATTCAACAAATTAGAAAAGAAAAGAAAAGAACAAAACATTACTGCAATAACTTTTTTTTATACTTTACTGAAAAGTCCAAGTCATACCACAGTCTAAAATCAATTCAGGTCATTCCATTCAAGCTGTGATGTGGCAAACTAGGTCACAAACAGCATGACCTACTACTCTTATATTCTGTTAACCACTTAAACCAGTCGGATCGGCTTAAGTTTCAAATGCAGCTACCCTCCCTGCCTAGCCCTGAGTAAGTGGAAAAGAATTCTGTAAGTATTATAACAATATGGGGTTTTTCATGGTTAATGTGAAACTGATTCTACATCTCATTTAAAACAACCATAAAACTGCAGTGGCAACAAGTGGCAATGGTCATCTTTAGAGGTTTGTATGCACTACCAGTCAAAAGTTTTTGAACAGTAAGATTTTTAATGTTGCTTCTGCTCGCCAAGCCTGTAAAATTGTGAAATATTATTACTATTTAGTATATCTGTTTTCTATTTGAATATATTTTAAAATGTAATTTATTCCTGATTTCAAAATGCTGAATTTTTAGCATTACTCCAGTCACATGATCTTTCAGAAATCATTCTAAAAACATTTATTATTATTATGATGATGATGATGAAAACAGCTGAGTAGATTTTTTTCAAGTTTCTTTGATGTATAGAAAGTTCAGGACAGCATTTACCCGAAATAAAAATCTTTTGTAACATTATAAATGTCTTTATCATCACTTTTGATCCATTTAATGCATCCTTGCTAAATAAAAGTATTAATTTCTACCATTTCTTCCTCAAAATGTTTTTTTTTACTGATTTCAAGTAATGGTATAGTGTATAATGTTACAAAACATTTATTTATTTCAGATAAATGCTGGCCTTTGGATCTTTTAATAAAAGAATCCTGAAAAAAAAAAAATGTTTCTTGAACGGCAAATCAGTATATTAGAATGATTTCTGAAGGATCATGTGACTGGAGTAATGATGCTGAAAATTTAGCTTTGAAATCACAGGAATAAATTACATTTAAAATATATTCAAATAGAAAGCAGATATTTTAAATAGTAAATATATTTCACAATATTACTGCTTTCGCTGTGTTTTGGATCAAATAAATGCAGACTTGGTGAGACTTCTTTTAAAAACCATTAAAAATCTTACTGTTCAAAAACTTTTGACTGGTAGTGTACATGTATAAGAAGAGTTAAACAAGAAAATCATCTAGTTTGTTGAAGGCCCATCTTGGTCAAACTCTGTATTCCAGCCTACAAATCAAAGCCTGCAGATCACCTTAGACTAGTTTAACCTGTTTTTCCAGCAGAGTAACGACTTGACTATTTCTCAAGTCAGACATCCTTCAGGGAAATATTATTGCACTGCTTGCGGTTAACTGACCTACTTTTTAATGTGACTAATAGGGAAGAAGTGCTAATTACTACATTACGTTAAACAATGTTTACTCTCTACAGCATGTAGAGAGACAGAGTGTGTTTAAAATGAGGACGCCTCGTTAAATCAGTATTACAGGTGACAGACCTCAGACATCCGTCACACTATTTAACTGGTCTGTACTGAGCTGTGACTCAGTTGGCAGCAATTCCACACCCACCAAACCGAAGGGAAGGGCGACTCATTCGCTGGACGAACACTCGGATTTGTCCTCAAGACGTTCCACAAGAAAGAAAATGCTGGAAAACCAAAAATCGGGCTTTGTTATGGACGTTGTCGAGCTGGAGTTGTTTGTAAACAACCCTCCTCATGGATTCACCGTCGAGAGTAGCGCGGGCTGCAGAGTCGTGAAGTGGGACCAGGAGAGCAGCTGCGTGTTCATCAATGAAATCCAGACTGGAAAGGGGAAAGTGATTTTCTGTAATTCTCCAGGAAGGTAAGGGGATTTAAATAACAAAATATGACTATGCATGTTTAGACATAGCGTGCGTGCTTGTGTAACTCTTCTTTCTTGGGCATGTTAGAAAAGTCACAGTACGTACTTTGGGAGAGTACACAGATTTGAGACGACAGCTGACCTCAAAGACTATATACATCCTGGTGGCTGCATGCACCGAAACAAAGGTCGAAGAAAAGAGAAACTGTGTTCGAGGTAGGATTTTTTATTATTAATATTCAGAGCTGGGTATTCCAATAATGCAGTACTTGTAATTAGATTCAATTACATTTTAAAACACTCGTAATCAGACTAGTTACTTTTTTATGGATTACATGATTACATATATTTACACAATAGCAATAACGTTGTGGACATACAGACAAAGACCAGCAAAATCATTTCAGGTTTTAACAAGCTACTGATGAACACATTAATTAGGGCCCGAGCGCCGATGGTGCGATCGCATGAATTGCATTTTTTAAGGCCTAAACATGCTTGAAAACAAATGAAACTTTGCACACACACCAAAAGCAGTGTTGCCAACTAATTTTCAGATAAAGTTGCTAAAGGAAGGTCGATTTGTTGCTAAAAGTTGCTAAATGATGTTGTGACATCACGACGCAAAGTTGTCACAACATCAAATCTCAACAACAACAACAAAAGTAAAATAATATGCGTAATATAATGTCAACATATAAATAACTGTATTTTTAAATACACTGAATTATTGAACACACATTTTTGAATGATTACTATTTAAGTTTTTTCTTCTAATAGTAAACTAATAATACTACAAGTTCTCAATAATTCTGCTTTAAGCAGTGTATTAGTAGTTAGTTAGTTTGCTACACTCTAAGAAAAATCTGTAAAATAGGGCACAATCTACTATGTTAATATGAAATAATTTTTTTGTATTGTTTTTTTTTTTTTTTTTTTTTTTTTTTTTAATTATGCATGGTGGTTATAGGGTTCCAATGGATAATGGATAATGTCCTGGAAAATTACCAGTATATTTTCCATTTTTCTTACAGTGTATTAACTGATCAACAATCGCAGGTACAAGAATACTAACAAAGTGTATCATAAATTAACAATTATTATTATTATTATTAAATTGAACAATTGCAAAGAGCAGCAAAGTCGCCAGATGTGTGTACTGCTAGGCATCTTTAGTTTCCTCTTTCTGTGTAATTTGAATGGAAAATATGTGCCTTTTTATTGTCTAAGTCACTTATCAAAAGTTGCTAAAAGTTGCTAAATTTAGCAACAAAATTGCTAGGTTGGCAACACTGACCAAAAGTGGTGAAAATGTACATCTGATATGAGTTTCAGAAGTGGGGGGGGACAAAAAGGCTCAATAGCACCACCTATAAAATTTCACCAAGGTGCCCCTCGAGCTGTTTCACATACATGTACGAAATTCGGTAGACAAATGTAACGCACCAATACACCTACAAAAAAGTCCCTCAGTACGAAGTCTGAAACCCAACAGGAAGTTTATTTTGAATTTTCTCTGCAAGTTTTAGGCGTTGTATTTAAACGAACTCCTCCTAGACAATTAAGCAGATCAACACCAGGAAGTTTTAATAATTCAGGCATACAATGTACGATCTGCACCAATATTCACATGTTTGATAAGAGTCCTGTCCTGAACACGTCCATGCCCATATTCTGTTATAGTCATAGCGCCACCTGTTAGCAACAGGAAGTGGCATGTGTTACACTCTTAACGAAGATTTAATGACATCAACGTTATATTTGGTCAGCCTAATCTAAAGGCATTTGCGATATTAAATTGTAAAGATCTTGACTTTTCGTTAAAAGGCACGTCCGTGCCACGGCCTGGCAAAATTCAATGTTTCATCATGTAAAAATAAGTTGTAACACAGCCATACAATGTCCGTTCTGCCCCAAACTTCACACGTTCGAGTCCTGGCCTGAACACATCTGAAGCCCAATATCTTGTTATAATCATAGTGTCACCTGCTAGCAATGGGAAATTATTTGTTTTACACTAAATTAAACATGCTATGTTTAATCCAGTCGGCACCAAACTTCATGTTTGTTAAGAGTTATAATCATAGCACCACCTTTTGGCAACAGGTTATGGCATGTTTTACACTAACTGAAACATACCATGTTCAATCCGCAAAAAAGGTTTGATCAAAGTCCTGGCTTGAAAACATCTACATGCAAATATTCAGTTATAGTCATAGCGCCACCAGCTGACAGCAGGAAGTTTGTCACACATAAATGACTTACACAAATTTTTCCTATATTTACCACTTTAAATGGATATTAACTTAAAAAATACACATATTTACTAAAATCATTTTATATATATTGTCTGCATATACTTGATTGAAATGCAATGAAAAATAAATAAATGGATTCCATTTAATATGGTGTTTAATATGGACTTTTGTCACGCTGTCGTGTGCGGGGAATGAGGAGTAGGAACGAGAAGATCAGGAACATACATTTATTTAAATAATCCACACTTGAAACAGGAACGAACAGGAACAGCAGGGAATCCACACGCATACATAACAAAAAAGACTTTAGATGACTACAGAATGACATGGAGTGACTTACAAGAACCGACAACCAAACGGGGAACTCAACCAAACTTAAATACACAGACTAATGAGAGGGAGACAGGTGAGAACGATTAAACAGTGACGTAATAATTGAAGACGGAACAGGAAATAAGGGCATACATGGGGAAAACCAAAGAAAACAGGGGTGTGACAGACTTACAGTAAGCACTACAGTCAAAGCAGGAAATGTAATATAGCTATGCCACAATGTCAACAGGGAAGGTATCATGAAATTTTATCACCATTGCATACTGTATTTGTAAAGTCAAATGCCTCACCCTTCTTTTTATTGTCCACAGCTCTTGAGTATTATGTTGTGGCGATCAACGGCAATCATCCAATGATCAGATGGGAGATGGAGAAAGGCTTAGACATGACTATTTCATCTGTTGCTGGAGAAAGTTACATAGTTGATGTGAGTTCCTCTATTGTGGAGACTTGTGTTTTCCAATGATTTATAATGTACAAGTTTAGTGTGCTTTTCTGGCAATGTAAAAAATGATTTATTTATTTATTTTTATTTTTTTGTTAAGGTTGACATTAGTGCTGCACTACAGGGATGGGTCGGTGAGGGCTTTAGAATCCTTGTTGATATGGAAAAGGTGAAACCCATCTGGAAAAACACACATTTCACCATCAAGTACCATTCTGACGCCCTTTTTGACTTTCCTTACTGGTTCGGCTACAGCAAACGACAGTTCAAGGTGTGTTTTAATAAATAACCAGGCCTCTCTGATGATTTCTAGTATTGAGAATGACTACAAAATCTGATCTTGCAGGTCACTTATCACGGAAGATGAGCTCAACACCCAAAGTGTTGTGTGAAACCACAAAGATCTACTGAAAACATGCTTCAGTCTGTGGAAACCGAAGCCCACAGATGAGGAGACCATTTATGCACCTTAAAGGACTGCTTTATTGTAAATTAAACTTTATTTAGCTCATGTTAGCGGTAATACAAAACAATCATAAAGAAATGTAGATCATTGAAACTACCTAATTATAATTCCTAATTATAATCCTGTTAAAGCAGAAAGGGCAATTTCATAAATTCTCACATTAGCAAACTCGAGATAATTACAATACTTTTTTTAGAAGACAATAGGTCACATTATACAAAAGTACCTGCATGTGAGGCTTTAAATGGGTCATATCATGAGGAATCAAGCCAAACAAGTAGACAATTCTGCAGACATCACATGTACTGTTTCTGGCTTTGTGTACCACCTACACTCTGCATATACTTTCAAAGAATCAATAGAAACATCCAGTTATAACCTGATAATTTAAGTCTGATTTCAACACACATTATTTTGTAATCCTGTCACGTAATGCAGACTTTGCAAAGAGCCTGAGGATTTTGTTGAACTATATTTCACACAACAGGAAACCTGCAATCCGGTTAGAGAGCAGAACTTGCCTTTTAAAGGCACGGGTACCAAAAAATGACCATTTACACTGCCAGTCAAAAGTTTTTGAACAGTAAAATTTTTCATGTTTTTAAAGAAGTCACTTCTGCTTACCAAACCTGCATTTATTTGATCCAAAATGCAGCAAAAGCAGTAAAATTTTGAAATATTTTTACTATTTAAAATATCTGTTTTTTTTTTTCTTTGATTATATTTTAAACTGTAATTTATTCCTGTGATTTCAAAGCTGAATTTTTTGCATCATTACTCCAGTCACATGATCCATCAGAAATCATTCTAATATTCAGATTTGCTTCTCAAAAACATTATTATTATTATGTTGAAAACAGTTGAGTAGAATTTTTCTCAGGTTTCTTTGATGAATAGAAAAGTTTTTACTGTACTTTAGATCAAATAAATGCAGGCCTGGTGAGCAGAAGAGACTTCTTAAAAAAAAAAAACAAAAAAAAAAAAACTTTTGACTGGTAGTGTAAATCTAATGCTCAGAGACAGGTGTGAAAATAACTTTTTTCTGACAAATCGTCAGAAACCTTACATGAAAAAACTAAAGCATGATGTGACCCCATTTAAAACATTTCTTCAAATACCTTACACTGGGACAGTAATGGTAAAAACAGCTTTTTGCATCTTCTTGTGTTGATTTGTAAAGGTTTGTAATATGTATTATCGTTTTTCCAATTAAATGCCTATGTGACCATCACTGTGAACGCTTCACATTTTTCTTGCCACATCCTCTGACTAACTGACAAACCATTAACCGAAAGACTTTATCTACACTGATGTGTTTGCAGCTGCAGTTGCATCTTTCTGGCACAGTTCAGGGCAAGAGCAGAAGTGTTGACGCGGCTTTGGTGATGGTCTGGATGTACTCTTTGTAGTCGCTGCCGCCGTAGGTGAGCATCAGGTGATTTATGATCCCCACAACACACATGAGCGACAGGAAGAAGAGGATGCGTTTCCCAAAGAGGAAGCCAGGGGTGCTGTCAGGCATACAAGCAGAATATGTGTTAGCAAATCTGTTGTTTTAAAAAGAGTCTGGTTACAACATGTGGATGATGTGTCTGTTTAAAGCAATCGCTTGAGTTCTGCCTTTATCATAAATTTTCACTAGTTCAGTGACTAATGTTTGTATTGACACGTATTGTATTATATTACGTTGTTAGGCAACATCTAATGCTGTTGGAATGCGGAACAACCCACACTTGTCTGTGTTTAATGTAGTTTTAAGGTCAGGAACTTTTAGAAAAAGTGTTTGTTCACTCTTATGCAACTTTAGCTTAAGAAAACATCTTTTTGATGTTCAAAAGGGTGTATATATTCAGTTATGGATTTGTACGTTACAAATCTTACCTCTGGCAAGTCTGTCCTAAGTAGCCAACAAAGTACTTCTGCCGGACCACAAGGTAGATAATGCCAGCAAAGGCAGCTGGAGCTGTAACAAAAGTGATTTAATGATTTAAAATTATGTCTGCGTTCACACACTGTCAGTTTTTGGGACTGACAACCGCATTTACTTACAGGTGTAAGTCTCAAGTGCGAGTTCATTCATCAAATCTTCATTAACAGACAGTAGCTTATATTTGGGTGAAGAGCGGAGCATTGAGCCACGCACAGAACACAACGCTGACGGAAGCGGCTCCGGTGAAGACTTGTTTCGTTCACACAGCGCGAGTGTTCCGAGAATGCGGTTGTGAGTCCTGAAAATTTCCGGGTGTGAGTTTGGTTATAGAATGCGGTTGTCACACCCGTAAATAACCATACTGTGTGTGAACGTAACCGTATTAAGGATTCAAATACAGGACTAAGAACTGTATCTGCTGCTGTGTGAACCGTGGCCTTTGTCATTAATTTACCATATGCACGGGTTACTTCCCTGATATAGACAAGCCAGTTCAGTGTATGAGTGTCCTTTGCTCGTTTTCTTTACCTAATCCATTCACAATTCGAAGAAAAGTTTTGTTTGTCTAAGAGGACCAAACGTCCATGTATACTGTTTCAAGAATGACAAACGCAAGTGTAAATATGCACAAGTCATTGCTGTGATTTACCGTAATAACCGAACAAAACATCTGACAAGCCGATGTAACAAGGTGTAGTTATTAAATTAAATTTAAAATATTAATTAATATTGATTCATATTGAATGCATTATTTATTTCTTATACCATTAATATTTAACTTATTTAATTTGTAGTAAACTATATATACGTATTTAAATCATTCACCCTGTTTGTGTCTGAGCTTATTTATTTATTTATTTTAACCACTTTCTGCACTTGCTATACTAAATACTTCAGTGCAGTAAAAGTACTAATATTTGCTATACTAGTGATTTTATAATAAATCGAAAAGCAAGACTTGAAAAAACTAGGGAGTTGAAATGGCAGCTGCAGCCAATGAGTGATCCTCTGCTGCCATCTTCTGGTTATAAGGGTAATTTCATGTCAGTTTCATCTTAAAAAGTCATTTTCTGTGAAAAGACATTTTTTCATGTCGTCATGTCTCAGGAGTCTCCACCTATAGCACATGTAAAATGACTTAATTTGTGTTCCAAAGATGAATGAAGGTCTTATCGGGTTTGGAACAACATGAGGGTAAGTAATTCATTTTTGGTGAACTATCCCTTTAAATTATATTGGATCATTTCTAAGAACGTTATTGTACAGGTAATTTTCTTACTGAGGGGTATTTTATTATGGCTGACTTTTATATGTCGTTCCTTAGCAACTCATACGTTATTTCAGTGGTATTCAAAAATAGAGCAAAGTTATTATGCAGACAAATATTTGCACATGCGTTATAACAGAAGTTATTAGCCAGGAAATGCAAACTATTTCTACTACATTACAAAGAGGTATTTTCTTCGGTCTGATCCTCCCACTATATTGTAGTGAATGGTAAAAAAAAAATTTATGACGAATGTGATGAAATGAATTGTACCTTGGCTGAGGCAGACACCAGCGCACCACAGTACTGCCAGAAATGTGGGGTACGTATCCATGCAGTTTCGACTGAGATAGCGAGAAAATACATAAATCATTATAAAGCAGATAATTTAATTTAATAACTTTTTATACAGTTTCAGAAACTAACACCTATCAGCTACACTACCAGTCAATATTATTTGAAAAGTAACAGTTTAAAGTCACCAAGCCTGCATTTATTTGATTCAAAGTACAGCAAAAACAGTACAATTTTGAAATATCTTTACTATTTAAAATACTTGCTTTCTATCTGAATGTATTTTGAAATGTAATTTATTCCTGTGATTTCAAAGCTGAATTATTAGCATCATTACTCCAGTCACATGATCCTTCAGAAATCATTCTGATATTCAGATTTGCTGCTCAAAAAATAGGTTTTTTAGAGTAGAGTTTTTTTCAGGTTTCTTAGATGAATGGAAAGTTCAGAAGAACAGCATTTATCTAATCTTTTGTAACATTATAAATGTCACTTTTGACCAATTTAAAGCATAATTTCTTTCCAAAAAAAAACAAAATATATATATATATACTGACTCCAGGCTTTTGAATGGTGTAGTGTATAATGTTAGAAAAACTTTTTACTTCAGATAAATGCTGATATTTGGATCTTTCTATTCATAAAAGAATCCTGAAAATTCAGTTTTAACTTTTTAAAATACTGATAATAATAATGATAATAAATGTTTCTTGAACAGCAAATCAGCATATTAGAACAATTTCTGAAGGATCATGTGACAAGACTGGAGTAATGATACTGAAAATGTAGGTTTGATCACAGGAATAAATTACATTTTAAAATATATTCAAATAGAAAACAGTTATTTCAAATAGTAAAAATATTTTGAAATTTTACAGTTTTTGCTGATCAAATAAATGCAGGCTTGGTGAGCA
Source organism: Labeo rohita (assembly GCF_022985175.1). Lineage (NCBI taxonomy): Eukaryota > Metazoa > Chordata > Actinopteri > Cypriniformes > Cyprinidae > Labeo > Labeo rohita. Next base: position 1,758,931 of record NC_066878.1, on the reverse strand, counting down.
GAAGAGACGTCTTTAAAAAAATTCATTAAAAAATCTTTTGACTGGTAGTGTAACTCTAGGATTTCACTTGTCCAAACTGATGTAAAGACAAGCTGTCAGTTCATCTTGTAGTACCTCCATGTAGCTGTTAGCAATATTGTGAAAGAACTGTTACTTCCTCTCCGGTGGTTAATGACATTATGATTGCATCTGAATTGGCAAACCAGAATTCAGCATTCTAGATATGCAACTGATAATAATCCTGTCAGTTTGCTTTATTTTGCATATTTGAAAAACATGTTTAAAATACACATCTCATCAACCTGATCTGAATTTTACTTGGGGGAAATCATACAACTCACCATGAAGTTCCTAAGGATACTAGAAGTCGATACAAGATCTTTACACCACATTTTGAATGTTAAAAAAATGCCCATATTTACACTTTAAAAACTTTAAATATGTGAAAACTTAAATATAGATATAGGCTTTCACTAGGCAGACAGACCAGTGCAACACTTTTGCAACACTGATACTATGTAAATAAAGCAGGAAGTTAGTTTCCCGAACAACAGGAAAATTTCGAACTGTTATGCAAAAGAAGCAACACCAACGCTGTTTCATAAACGCAGTATTTATCTATATACATAAAAAGCTCGTTGGGGCTTAAAAAGTACATTTTTCAAAATTCTAGAATGGAGAACTTTATTAATCTTACTCACTTTGCACAGGACAAACGCTCAAAAGCTATAGACTGCTGTTTAGAATGTTGACCGGTGCACTCCTTCTCTACCTTCAAGGCGAAGAATACTAAAGGAGAAGTCAGTATATTAAAAATTAGACATATTATGATTAGTTTTAATGCATTTGTATGCACATATAGGCTACATTATTAATTAGTAATTCCTGGTAGTTGTATAAACACAGCACACATACATATTCTGCATAAACATCAATCATTTATATAAAATATAATTATAATAATGATCAAAATGAAATCCCAACGGCATACCATTCTGAACGACGCTGAGAAGTGTGACCAGCACAAGTAAGAAAATGTTGTCCATCACTGCAACAAACATGGTGTCTGTTATGAACTGCAGGTCCGTTTCAGACTGATGTCTGATCATTTTAGCATCACAGATAACATCTCCACTAAACTTGCGTTTCCTGATGGGAGGGTCTCTATAGCACCATCACTTCTGCTTCATGATGAAGTGGCACGTTTCGTACTTTTTGTAGCTGTGGAAAACCTGTTTCTGGTACAAATGCGTTTTCCGTTTCACAGCTCGTCATATCAGTTGGTATTTTGGGACGAAATAAAGTTTAACCATCTGATGCTTAAGTTGAAAAAGACTCTGTTAGAGACTGCCCTCTCCTGGCTGAAAGGGTTTTGCTGCTGGTCTACCCTGGTGAAAAAAACAGCATATGCTGGTAGGTATGTTTTGATGCTGGAATGCTGGTTAGGTAGGTTTTGATGCTGGTTTAAGCTGGTCCTTTGCTGGTTTATGCTGGTCCTTTGCTGGTTCATGCTGGTCCTTGACCAGCATAAACCAGCAAAGGACCAGCATCAAAACCTACCTAACCAGCATTCCAGCATATGCTGGTTTTTTCACCAGGGTAGCCTGGTTTCAGCTCGTCTTCAATTCTAAATCCTGCTTGTGGATGTCGCAAAACACTGCATAGTTTGGGTGTCACTTTATTCTGACACACCTGAATCAACTCAGCAGCTCGTTTAGTTTCTCAATCTTCTAAAGTGGCTGTCAGACAGGGGAAACAACTAACAACGAGTATTTTCACGAGGCCTCGATATCCAGGACTGATGTCATCTGCTCAACAGCCAACAGACCAACTGGTATTTTATTTTTAAACAGTAAGGAGTAGATTTTATGTAGTTAACTAAGCCTTGTGAATTCTGATATTGTATATAAATTGTCGCTGAAGTAATTATTTGATATAATGGTGCTGTGCTGTTTTGGTTTTGAAACCGATGTTGGTTTAAATGACTGCTGAGGAGGTAACTCTGACAGAAAAGCTGAGATAACTGAACTTAACATCTGATATTTTTAGCTGTATATATATTATATGCTAAATAAACGTGACCATGGACCACAAAACCAGCATAAGTAGCACGGGTATATCTGTAGTGATTATATGGGTTGAGATGATCAATTTTTCTTTTATGCCAAAAATCATTAGGATATTAAGTAAAGATCATGTTCCATTAAGATATTTTGTAAATTTTCTACCGTAAATATATCAAAACTTAATTTTTGATTAGTGATATGCATCGCTAAGAACTTAACTTGGATCACTTAAAAAAATTTTGTCCGTATTTTGATTATTTTGCACCCTCAGATTCCAGATATTCAAATAGTTGTATCTCAGCCAAGTATTGTCCTGTCATAACAAACCATGCATCAATGGAAATTGACCCTTATGATTGGTTTTGTGGTCCAGGGTCACCAATTGGCAGACAGCAACTTTCAGCAAGCAGTCTTACCCACAAAATATTTGGACAAGTATTAAAGTCACACTTTAAGATGTCAGAATTTTATTGCATTGACATCTGCAAACAAATGATGGAGTATTTTTCACAACTTAACTTTGAGGTGCTTTTTGAAATTATTTTTAACCAACTGCTCTGTCATTTGTGGATCTGTGAGGTAAGTTTCCTCAAATTTACAGACGTCCCAACAGAATAACCATCATCTTAATAATGAATATGTTCTGCAAACTTTGACAACCCAAAAGTAATCAAGACGCTAATTGTATTTTTAACAATTTAATGGTTTAATTTTATTTTGTAAGATGTTTTAATTAAAAAGTGCTTGTGCTAGAATTTCTGTAAAACAAATGCCATTTGTTTTGATACTTTGTTATAAAGATAATATATTTATATATTTTTATGTGAGGCTCAGGTGTCGAAATACTTTTTTTGGCCACTGCTTTGTTTTCACACTCTTTAAAATAACCAAACTCGAATAACCAAAAAATGAACAAAGTGAAGCTCTTTGCATTCACATTTTCCATACTCCGGTAAAATGAATTATTTTGGTTTCCTTTCAGTTCTAACATGTACACTTTAATATTTTAATATTGATTATAATTACTATTTTTATTGAGGCAGTGTATATGTTCTTGGCAAATGCTCGACTAAGCAAATGCTATGTTGCACCAAAAAAGGAGATATTCATATGAACATTAAATATGAACATTTATTTTGGGTACTAGCATTCCCCCTCTTAATGCTAAATAACAAGATTGTGAAAAGTGCAAGAGACTTCTAATACTCTTATAATTCATAATCTGACCAACCCCAAAATGCAAGTCATGCTCTAAAATACTTTATTGGTTAGAAATTGCTATTTATTTATTTTTTTTTATTTTTTTTTTTAAATGGCCCAAAAACGTGTAGGAACCCTGTGTACAGATGAGGTCAAAAGTTTCCATACACCTTGCAGAATCTGCAAAATGTTAATTGTGTTACCAAAATGCATGTTGTTTTCTATTTATTACCTGAATAAGATATTTCACATATAAGATGTTTACATATAGTCCTCAAGAGAAAATATTAGTTGAATTTATAAAAATGACCCGGTTCGAAAGTTTATGTAAACTTGATTCCTAATACTGTGTTGTTACCTTTTTTTTTTTTTTTGTGATAGTTGTTCATGAGTCTCTTGTTTGTCCTGAACCATTTTTCAGAAAAATCCTTCAAGTCCCACAAATTCTTTGGGTTTTCAGCATTTTTGTTACAGAAGGTTCAAACGCTCACTGATGCATTAAGAGCTAGAGGGTGAAAACTTTTTGAATTTGAAGATCAGGGTAAATTTAACTTATTTTTTCTTCTGGGAAACATATATCTTCTGTAGCTTCTACAGGGCATTACTAAATAAAAATAAATATATTTAGTCAAAATAAGAAAAATGTACACATCTTCATTCTGTTCAAAAGTTTCCACCCCGGCTCTTAATGCATCCTCTTTTTTGTTTTTTCTTTCTGAAGCATCAGTGAACGCCTGAACCTTCTGTAATAGTTGCATATGAGTCCCTCAGTTGTCCTCGGTGTGAAAAGATGGGATCATTGTTGGAAAGGGTTCAAATACACAAAAATGTGGAAAAACCAAAGAATCTGTGGGATTCTGAAGAACAGCAGCCAGTTTAACTGTTCAGGACAAACAAGGGACTCATTAACAACTATTTCTAAACAAACAAAAAAAAAAACAGTTGTGGATCATTCTTAATATAATCAAATGAATGTAAACTTTTAAACCGGGTAATTTTAATTTAATCAACTATAATTTTTTTTTCTTGTGGACTATATGTGAACATGTTTTGAGAAATATCTTATTCAGGTTGGTACTAAACAAAAAATAACATGCATTTTGTGTGATCCCTCTTATTTTGATAAAATACTTAACACTTTGCAGATTCTGGATGGTGTATGTAAACTTTTGACCTCAACTGTATAATCAGTGTGAAAGTGAGGCTCTTCACTGATTACTCTTCACTCACAAGCAAAATAAAAAGCCAAAAACCACAACATATTCAGTTTTTGGGACTATTTAATATGAACCGCTTTAAATACAGCGATAACCCTAAAAAAAAGACAACTAAAATTATTAAACAACTGTACAATGCCGTACGAACTTTTACAAATGCATTGTGCATAATTTGATCTTCAAACATTGTTTACTCTGCACCGCTTAATGTTCTTTATTCTTCAAGTATATCAGACAAAATATGAAATTGTTTCAACTAATGATGCACCACAGGTTTTCCTAACAAAAGTCTTGCATTCCCAATATGAAACTACAAATAAGAGTTCTTAGGAGCAACTTGTTTAGACACCAGACCAAACTCACTGTTTGTAAAGTTTTTAAAAGCTTGATCAGAAAAAAATATATCTAAGCTATTAAAATCTGTGTTCTCAATTGCAGTCTGGCTCATCCCTGATTGTATGTAATCATCAAGATTCAATTCGGAGTCATTAGTAGAGGAAGGGTAGGTTAAAGTTGCTTCTGGAATCGCAGTTGCTACAGGAGGATTTTGTTGTGCGCTTCCAACGGTCGCCTCCACATTCTGACCGTTGCTCATCATCTCAAGGAGCCCCGTGCTGTCTGGTGAGAGGTTACTGACGGTCGTCGCAGGAGACAAAAGCTCGGCAAAGAACTCGTCGTATGCCGGGCTGTCGTACGCCGATGTACTAGAGGTGACAGAGTAGGGAGACGAGAGCGCCGTGCTGTCCGGTTTCGGTGCAGATTCTCCCGCGCTTCCCAAAAGCTGGTTTAGTTTGGCTAGTTTCTTCTTCTTAGCTTTGAGTTTTTTCAGTAGCTTCAGCCTGAGGGCTTCTGTAGTGCTAATGGGCTGCTGATCTAGGCTTGGATTTTTCTTAACAGATTGACATATGCCACCAGGAAGGGTGACTGGTTTGTGTTGAGGCGCTATAGCAGGATTCACACCACTTGGCAACTTCTTGTTTATGAAGCCACCAAACATGTCAGCTGGCTTTGCTGGCAGAGCTTCGTTGTCACATTTCAGAACGGGTTTTGGTTTCGGAGCAGGAGGAGGAGGAGGAATTCTTACTGGCGTCGACTGGAAAGAAGGATGGCGTTGAAGTAATGAGGACGCAAGCGGTGCGTGTACATTTGTAGCCACTGGTGGTCTCACAACAACTGGATTGGAAACTGAAGAGCCATCCTTCAAAGCAGAGCTTTGGGGTTTTGGAGGCTGACACAAAGACAAACTAGAAGCTGCAGGAAGACTCGGTAGAGCAGCAGGCACAACAGCTGGATTCTGGGGAAACTGAACAACTTCGGTGGCTTTGCTCTCATCAACCAGAGTGAGGGTCACAATGTCTGTATATGACAGACCCTCAAAGGTGTCCAGTAATGTGGTGCTGCCGATAGATGCATCCAGAGTGTCTCCCACGGTGAGCGCGCTGAGGACGCACGTGTCATCGGCCACCGAATCTGACAGTTCGTGTGCGTGTTGATCATCTAGACTTGTGACCGCTGATGGAGCTGTCGGTGAGCAAACCTCTGAAGCTTCATCTTTAGTGGAGTCTGATTCCCAGAATACAATGTGAATTTCATTGGCAGGAAATGTAAACCTCTTGTGGATGATGCTGTGAGGGTATTTCAAATCATCGAGTTCCAGCCATGATCCTTAAAGACAGAACACAAACATGTAAACAAACCACTATTAAGTTTGAATTCGAATATTTAAAGGGCTAGTTCACCCAAAAATTTTTATTGTGTCATTAATTATTCACTCATGTTGTTCCAAACCCGTAAGGCCCAGAGCTTTCTGATCCTGCACAGACAGCAACACAACTGACATGTTCAAGGCCCAGAAAGGCAATATGGACATCGTTAAAATAGTCCATGTGACATCAGTGGTCCAACCCTAATTTTATGAAGCTACCAGAATACTTTTTACGAGCAAAGAAAACAAAAATAACAACTTTATTCAACAATTTCTTCTTCACATCAGTTTCACAACACATTTTAACAATGTCCTTACTACCTTTTTGGGCCTTGAACATGTCAACTGCATTGTTGTCTATGCAGGAGCAAAAAGCTATTGGATTGAATTTGTGTTTGAAAATGAACAAAGGTCTTACAGGTTTGGACCAACTTGAGGGTGAGTATTTAATGACAATTTTCATTTTTGGGTGAACTCTCTATTATATAGAGCAACTAATTAGAGATAAGTAAAATTCTGTAAATCTACAGTTTATAATTTTAGTTGATGATTTATGGTGTTTTTGCTGATTCCGTAACGAAATACTGTCGTGTTGCTCACAACTCTGCTGTGGCTTCGTTTAAGACCATTTTCTTTGTCAAAATACAAAAAACTGTTGTGTCTAACATGTAAGTCACTTAATATTAACTTGTTTATTGAGTAGCTGTACATCAAAGCATAATCACATTTTCAATCGTGCTGATATTTGGAAGGAAAAAAGTCTTTGTGTGATATGAACTACAGAAGATTACATAAAAGATGACATTCTTGCCCCATCATCTTGAATTTTGGGAAAGTCTAAATATATTTAAATGACTAAGTCACACAGTGAAAGCGTGAACTCTAAACGTGCTTGCAACATCACAAAGTGTATAGGTGCACTCGCTGTCTGGGTGTGTTTTTGATTGATTTTTGCAATATACTCGATAATGTTGAACAACTGTAATATTACTGTAGGCTATACACTGCCCTCCAAAAGTTTGGAAATGCCCTAGAAAAGTGGGGTTTTGGACAATATTAGCATAAATCCTTTTTAATTTGTGATAATTTTGCACTGATAAGAAACAACACAAACTACAAAAACATTTTATTACATAAACCGTTTATACATAGAAAAAAATTAAATTTTCGATTCATCAAAATATCCACCATTAGCAGCTAGTACAGCTCTGCATAATGTGGGCCTAAATTCATTGTATTCTAAACTTAATTGGCAATCAATTGTTGAAGCTATTAAGGTGTGCTGACCCAAAAATCTTTTAAAAACCTGGGCCAAGTCTAAACCAGTATCCAGGCATCACAGCTGGCAAAGGGGCATGTCTGACTTTGACATGTATATATTGCCATTATTATGTAATCAAAATGAAAATTATCATTGCTGGTCTTCAATGATAATGTCAAGTTACTTTAATGTATTTGCACCAAAAAAATAACGATTTATGCTGATATCGTCCAAAACCACACTTTGCCAGGAGTGTTTCCAAACTTTTGGAGGGCAGTGTATATGGTGAATTAAAGGAAATACAGGGCTCTATGCTTACTTTTCTCTTTAGGAGCACTTGTGTCATTTAGAAGCACAGTCAAAATTTCAGGAGAAGCTTCTAACCAATCATGAAAAAATTAGCCTTCCCATTACGAGGTGATACTTGACTCCTTAAATGGATTTACAGGGAAATTTTGTTTTTACCTTTGTAATGCCATTTTTCTAACTTTATTAAAGTATGTCAAATTTTAGAAAAAAAAAAATATTTTTAAGCTTTTTAAAATGTCTAATTAAACAACAGAATAAATAGAATAAGAAATCAGAATTAACTAAATTAATTTATACTACAGAGATGATTTAAATAACTAAAAAGATACTTAATGTAACTAAAACTCCCATAAGTGGCAGCAAGTCACTGATTTAATTTCTGAATCATTCATTTGATTCATTCGAACGGCAGATTCATTCAGGTATAAAGCAAGTGACCGTCTTTATGAATCGGAAATTAAATCATTGACTCACTTTTAAAAATGCACATTCATTCATAATAAACAACGTTTGAATGGAGATGTGCAGCGGCTCGGTTGTGACTATTTTTGACGACGAAATAGAGCAAAATCAGGCAATAGTGTTATAGCCCGACAATGTAAGTCACTTAAGATTAACTTCTTGTATTAAATAAATATCTCATTTACAAACTCCCTTAGAATCACTAAAAGCTGTCACTCATCTTAGTTCACTGCGATCTCACAAAGTTCCATTATAATCAAGGAGGCTCTCTACACTGCACACTCTCTCTACACTTTATGAAAGGATTCGTGAGATATATTTGTGATACATTACTCAACGTTGCAAAAACACGTAGAAACCTTTGAAGCTCCCCTCAGCGCAAACACAAACATGCTGATCGGGTCACTCGCACATGGCTCTCCTAAATATTTCGCACTGTAGAGCCCTGAAATAGACTCTAAACTTTCAAATGGTAGTGTGAATAGATCAGCTAATGTACTGGGAGAATAAAAGACTCACCGTTGCTCTGGCGGATCCAAGTGGCAAAGTGCTTTAGATGCTTATTGTACTGGATAACAGTGCTAACATTGTAATGTATGCCCTGGAACTCAAACGAGTATTTAGAGAGGTCTTTCCTGGGCAAGCCCTCCACAAAGTGCAGCGCAAACACAGAGGAAAGCCTGCAAAAAATGAACAAAGACAATTATCAACCAACTGCAAAATAGGTTAAATTATCATGAAACAAGGTGATATTCCAACTCTTACTTTTCAAGCACCATTTTCCTCCTCTGGTTTTTACGGTTGCAGTTACTGCACTGAGTGCGGTGGATGGCTTTTAGTGGGTGCCAGTCATTTACAATCTGAGTGAACGTTGTAAGAGTCTTCTCAACACTGCAAGACAAAAGGAGGGTTGTGTTACATACTATTATCTACTAAATCAAAAGCTGTTTAATTGCCACATACAAAGGCTAAAACCATTACCTGTCATTTAGAGTGTAACTACAAGAAGTGCACTTAAATTCCCAACGGATAGTATGCTGGAAGAGATCTTGAGCCCACTTGTCTGAGCGTAGAAGGAGAGGGAGAGCAAACACGGGTGTTTCCTGCTGACCTGTATGACAGACAGACAAGATTATCACTCAATGTAAATGACAAGCAACAGATTGATATCAAATGGTTTTATGATTGGCTGTTGAATCGTTTTTACCAATTTCACACTTGAGTGTAGGCTGAAGGAGTTTGAAGAGTGACAGACGAAGCGCAGACAGCCGCCGCTCTGCCTCACACAGGACATCAGCGGGGACTCTGGTCTCCTCGTCTGTAGAGAGAAAAACAGGTTAGCTTTCCAGCACGTGAATAAAAACTGCTTTATAAAAGCATATTTTTGGGGTGAGGGTAAATTTATAAAATTAGGTTAAACAAATATAAAACTGCATTAATTTACATTTTAATTAACTTCAACTACTTTAACTTTTTATATTACATCATAAAGAATATTTTATCAATGTTATATAACTACAAAGTTGCGTACAGTGTGTTACTATATGTGAATACATAAACAATTTGATGTTAAATAACTTACAATTAACTTATAATGTATTAAAGAATAATAAATATTTTATCAACAGTTTTATATAACTATAATGTTAGTCTTACTATATATGAATACATAAATAATATGATGTTGAATGACTTTATAATTATTAAATATTCCTTTAATTTGCTATACAACTTTAAAGTTATATTGTGTTAATATATACAAACATACAATTTTAATTTAAATAGCTTAAATACATATTTGCAAATCATTTTAATTTATAAATGATTTAACTACCTTAAATATTCACACTGTTAAAATAACATGAATATATACAAAATTATTCATGTAAATAACTTCAATTATGTAATAAGTTTAACTTGTTATACTACATGAAGAATATGAAGAACAATATTTTATCAATTTACAATGTTATACTAAACTAGTTATAGTGTTACTGCATGAATACATAATTTGATGTCAAATAACTAACTTTTTATTAAAATATTAAAGAAATATTTTATCAATTTGATATATATATATATATATATATAACTTTAGTAACACTGTTAATATATACAAACAGATAATCATTTTAATTTAAATAATTTACAAATAGTGCATTTCCATATAAAAAAATTACAAATCATTTTAATTTATAATTGATTTGACTTAAATATGCACACTATTAAAATAACATTAAGCATACGGATACATATTATTCTTAATAATTTAAATAACTTCAACTATGTAATAAGTTTAATGAACTTTTTATACTACATTATGAAGGACAATAAATATTTTATCAAGTTATGTTACATAACTTTAAAGTTATAGCGTTACCGTATATGAACACAAATAATTTGATGTTAAATAACTATTCTTAATGTATTAAAGAAAAACAATTCTATAATTTATAAACGTTACATAACTATATTGTGTTAATACACAAATAATTTTACAATTAAAGCGTGTTCACATATGAATACATAATTACAAATCATTTTAATTTATAAATGATTAACTTAAATGTGCACACTTAAAATAGCATTAAACATGAATATAAATTTATATAAATAATTTATATAACTTCAACTATGTAATAAGTTAACTTACTATACTACATTATGAAGAAAAACAAATATTTTATCAATTTATAATGTTATATAACTAAAGTTATAGTGTGTTACTATATATGATTACATAATTTGGTTTTAAATAACGTTATGTACTAAAGAATAATACATTTCTTTAATTTATGTTATAGAACATTAAAGTCATATTGTGTTATATATATATATATATATATATATATATATATATATATATATAAACAAACATTTAAACTCAAATGTATAATTGTCAATGTCTACAAATAAATAAATAAATAAATGAATATATATATATATATATAAGAACTACTACTGTATGTCTGATATTTCATGTTTGCATCATGATGACCAAAAAAAAAAAAAAAAAAAAAAGGAATTTTTTCCCATATCGCCCAGCCATACCCGGAAGGGTTTGCTTTCTCTTACCTTCACACTGTTGCTCCTTGGCTTTCAGATATGCACATGTCTTATCATACGTGGAGCAAAGGTTCCAGACAGCAGAGTTGCTGGAAGGCAGCGATGTCAACTTGTCTACCAGCTTTACATTCTGGCACGGAGTCTCTCTGATAGTCCTGCAGTTCACGAGCATCACCAACAACGAATCCAACCAACACAGGTTGTCCTCATTTTTCCAGAAAAGACGAGGTTGCACAGGAACCAGCTCTGATGATTCCACATCTACATCCATTCCAGAGATCTCCTCCACCTCATCTTGAGTACTAGATACACAGTCATCCTTTTTGTCACACAAATCTAAATCCTCATGGGTGGGAGCAGCAGGTACCTCTTCTGGATGTTGTTCCTCAGTGCCATTAACAGAGTCAGTGTTTCCAAGTATTGACTGTTCATCAGTAAACATTTGTGTTTCAATAGTGTCAGCTGGAAGGGTGGCGTCATTGACGTCAGCAGCACATGGCTCAGGGACAGAAGACAAAACTTCCAGTTTCTCCTCTCTTGATCGCTTTGAAGGGGAGGATGCATCATCCACATCGGACAGGGAAGAGATGTTCCTCTTGCATCCATCTTTAGACAAGCTAGCACGCACATCTTCTAGAGATCTACTAACCAATGGGTAAAGGCACTGCAAAATGACAGAAAAACACACCACAGATGTTAATGACCATATCACTGGCCAAAAATAAAGCAATGAAAAATGATAAATGTAACACAATGACAAATATAATTTTGCCAATATTTATAGCTTTAAAAAAACAACAAAAAAAAAAACAACGTAATGAATCTCAAACTTGTTCAGGTCATATCTCACCCCAAAATTAAAAGGACAAAACTATATTTTGAAGCAAGTAAATAAAGGCAAATTTTAGGATGCATAATGTTTTGAAGACATTTGCAACTTTCTCCTAAAAATTAATATGATAGTTAAACAATATTTTCATGCCAAATTAAGCATATTTACCCTCAATTTTCTCACTAAACTGCAGTTTTTATTTTTTTTTAATGTGCACAGGACTTTTTTTTTTTTTTTTTTTTTTTTAATTCATGTTATTTTTCAGTGGTGATTACATACTCACTCTTTAAGATATCGCACCTTTTTCTTTCTAAACTAAAATTAAACTAAACTAGATTTTTCTTTAATTATTATTATTTTTTGATCATTCAAAGTAATTCACATTAAAGATTTATACCAAAACTAAGCCTTATTTTCTTTATCCAATATTTTCTTTCTAAACTAATAGCAGAAATAAAAATAGATACAAAACACTACTAAGAAACTATATGTATATATAATTCACACAATCTCCAATAGTAATTCTTAATAGATTTATCACTTTATTGCACCTCTTTTCTTTCTAAACTAATATCAGCAGAAATAAAAATAACAAAACACCACTTTACTGAGAAAGTAAAACTTTTTTTTAACGTATATTTACTTTTTTAAAAACCAAAACTAAACATTTTCTTTATACAATTTTCATTTAATTTTGTGTGTGTGTGTGTGTAAAATTCATCTCCAATAGTAATTTTTATTAGTTTTATCACTTTACAGCACCTCCTGTCTTTCTAAATTAATATCAGCATAAATAAATATAATATAAAAACACTACTGAGAAACTACTATATATTTTTTTTAATTATTGTTTTTCACAATGCAAAAATTATTCATAAACCTAAAACTAGGCCATACTTTCTTCATATAATACAATATTAGTTTGTCATTGTTTTAGAGTGAAATGACCCAGATTTATTAGTAACTGTTTTTGATTAATTCATTCGAATATTCATTTAAGTGTCAGCATTTCCTTACCACTGTATTTGTACAAAGCAGAACAGTCTCCTCCAAGTTGACAGCATAAAAGCGAAGGGCATTTTTCTGACCTTTTGCCAAACACCAAGGACAGTTCCCTGGTGAAGCATTTCTGTCTTCACACTGTAAACACAACAAAAACAATACATGAGAAATCACAATCACTGAACAACACAAGACCCATAAACAATTAGAGTACAGTACACAACTTCAGTGTTTTAGTGACTATTCTTTCGCCTTTTACACACAGATTTCCGTGTTCTTTGTTGTTTGAGGTGGGGGATCAATTCGATACAATTTTCCATACAACATAAACTAAATTTGAGTGGAGCTTTGCACGAGTGACAGGGGGAGAGAACTGAGCATAACTGACTTTTCCCAAATACCCCGCCACCGTTGGGGTCGGAGCCCCTATACCAGTGCCTTCGTCGTTCATTCTCATGCCACTGAGGTTTCCGTTCTTTGAGGAGTCCTGCTGCCATAAACTTGACATAACCGTGACACCTGGCTCACCGCCTGAACGCGCTGCAGTGAGAAAGAATAATTCATTTCTGAAACATCAGCTGACCCATTCCGGGCTGATACACATAAAGCAAACATCTTTAGATTCGCATTTACTGAAGAAAACACTAGTGCTTGTACGTCAGTAAGAGAACAGTTTGGCTTTAGTTTAACTCAGCATGCAAATATGTGACCCTGGACCACAAAACCAGTCTTAAGTCGCTGGGGTATATTTGTAGCAATAGCCAAAAAATACATTGTATGGGTCAAACTTATCGATTTTGACAAAAATCATTAGGATATTAAGTAAAGATCATGTTCCATGAAGATATTTGGTAAAATTCTGACTGTAAATATATAAAAACTTAATTTTTGATTAGTAATATGCATTGCTAAGAACTTCATTTGACAAATTTAAAGGTGATTTTTCTCAATATTTTGATTTTTTTTTTGCACCCTCAGATTCCAGATTTTCAAATAGTTGTATCTCGGCCAAATATTGGTCTCTCATAGCAAACCACACATCAATGGAAAGCTTATTTATTCAGCTTTCAGATTATTTATAAATCTCAATTTGGACAAATTGACCCTCATGACTGGTTTTGTGGTCCTGGGTCACATATACGTGAAGCAGCAGACCAATCCAATTTAGTATGCACATATATTGCTTACGGCTAGGTTTTGAATGCTGAACGTCCCATAAACCTAAATAAACTTCACAACAATATTAAACATCATCTAAAATGTGTTAAGTTAAATACACACACAAAAAAATGAAATTATATTGAAAATAAATGTGAATCAATCTACTGTTTTCTTACTGACAGCTGAGTTTTGAATAAACGTAACGTTAGCTGCAATGTTAAATATACAAGACGCTCTAGATAACTGCTAAAAGTGACCCGTTATGTAAAAAAAAAAATCCATATAAAGCAGTTTTTAGATATTTAAATATATTTCTTTGTTGACCACTACCAGGCGCCAACCACAGCAACAGTGAGCGACAAGCAGAGATCGCCCAAAACCGTCAAGATTGCTCTCACAACCGATTTCCCGGGTGCATATCATCTGCACCAACACATACCTCGAAACCGGATCGAATGTTGAGAAATTCCAAACTGGATTTTAAACACGCATTCGGTAATTCCAGCACGCCGGTAGGAGACATTTCCATGTGCATGCTCTCCGTCGTACGCTAAACGTACTACTTCCGGTTTTGTTGGCGCAAGCAATAAAGTTTTTTACAAAAATGCATTTACAGCACAAGAGCGCCATCATCCGGATCGTCTGCGTGTATTGCTGTACACTGTCTGTCTGAAATTAAATTAGGCAGCAGCAGGGATTGAATCAACAACATCTAAACACTCAAGTCTAAACTATAATTACTGGCAGAAACGCGTAAACAGACAAGTAGAAACGTGTTAAATGAAACAGAAATTGTTTAGAATTCTAAATGGGTAAACATATGGTCTAAATAACGCGATTTAGATTGCAAAATTAATTAATTTAATATATTGCTACCCACAGTCTCTCTAACTTTATTAGTATTTGCACAAATATGTATAACTATGCAAATGCACAGCACGGAGAGAGTAAATACATAATACAGTAGGCTAATATAGAAAAATAGATAGGAACATACTAGATAGGAAAATTTATAAATTAATTTAAAAAAGCTTTAGCAGTTTAGTTTTCATATTTGAAATAAATAAATGGACTTTTAAAAACAAACATACAGCATATATTGTGTTTAATTTAATGTCAAAACGACGCAGAATAAAGGAAAGTAAACACTTTCTACTCTAAACTGAGGTTTTACAGAATTCACATTAATCATAAATAGCATATATGTGTCTGTTAGTGTTATAATTTCCTGGATAATACCTATTAATGATTTAGTAAATTAACTTTTTGTTTTATTTTAATTAAAATAGGCTGATATACACTACCAGTCAAAAGTTTTTGAACAGTAAGATTATTAATGTTTTTTAAAGAAGTCTCTTCTGCTTACCAAGCCTGCATTTATTTGATTCAAAGTACAGCAAAAACAGTACATTTTTAAAAAATATTTTTACTATTTTATAGTATTATAAAATACAATTTTATAGTAATATAAAATATTTTTAAATACAAATATTTTATTACCATTTATTACTGCTTTTTATTTGAATATATTTTAAAATGTAATTTATTCCTGTGATTTCAAAGCTGAATTTTCAGCATCATTACTCCAGTCACATGATCCTTCAGAAATCATTCCAATATTCTGATTTGCTGCTCAAAAACATTATTATTATTATTTATTATTATTAATAGATGAATAGAAAGTTCAGAAGAACAGCATTTATCTGAAATGGAAATATATATATGTATATATATATATATATATATATATATATACATATATATATTGACTCCAAGCTTTTGAATGGTAGTGTATAATGTTACAAACGCTTTTCAGATAGATAATCCTAAAAGAATCCTAAAAAAATGTACTCAACTGTTATAAATATTGATGATGGTGATGATGTCGATAATAATAATAATAATAATAATAATAATAATAATAATAATAAATGTTTCTTGAACAGCAAATCAGCATATTAGAATGAATCATGTGACACTGAAGACTGGAGTACTGATGCTGAAACTATAGCTTTGATCACAGCAGGAATAAATTACATTTTAAAATATATTCAAATAGAAAGCAATTCTTTTAAATAGCTAAAATATTTCACAACATTACTGCTTTTGCTGTACTTTGGATGAAATAAATGCAGGCTAGGTGAGCAGAAGAGACTTCTTTAAAAAAAACATTAAAAATCTTACTGTTCAAAAACTTTTGACTGGTAGTGTAAGTATGGTAATCGTTTTTACTCTCACGTGGATCAACTAAAACCGACCAGGAGTAATTAGATTTCCATTTAACGTACTGTGGTTTGTCTGACGCGTTTTTTTCCTGATCCTGATCAAAGATAACTGTAAACTTTTTTTTTTTTTTTTTTTTTTTTTAACTCTTTTAGACTTATTTTTATCATCCTGATACTTGAACGAACGTATACATAACACATAAATTTCCAAATTTGAAAAATGCACCCAAACAAGACATGTAAATATGTTAGATCAACATAGATTAAAAAGTAAACATAGGCGTATAAAGCATATCTAATCGATAATACCTTTTGAAGTACCCTATTGCAAGTGTCAGTAAGAGCGCCTGTGTGCTCAGTGCAGCATATGCCAGTGCGTCTGTGAGCATGTGCTCGAGCGGCGACCCGCCTGTATTGAGGAGTCGTAGGGAGCTACAGCTGCTCTCATATGAAACAATAGAAGGCTATATGGGCATCAATTTCCCATCAGGCTCCCTCGGCGTTTTATCTGCTGCCCCCCGTCCCACACAATACGAATTTGCATAATTTTTTCCAAGATTTAGTCATTAACATGCATAGGCTCCGGCTTTTGCGAGTGCTTATGTATGAAAATAATTTGGTTTCTAATTATGTCCTAAATAGAAATGCATATGTTAAGAGAAAAAGTATTCATTAGATAGATAGATAGATGAATACATATTAAGAGCAAAATAATAAGAATCACTGTGCAACATCATTGCACTTCTTTAATTCCACTCTATACTATCTATATTCTCTATGCATCTACTAAAATTACTATTGCAATTATGTATGTAAATCTATTAGTGGTCGGAGTGATCTAAATGCTGTGATATCGAAATCAATGTTTTGAGAGTGTTCATTTAACACCCAGAATACAAAACCCTGTACCGTTGTCTTGTGGTCCTGTTTTAATTATTCAAATCAAGGACTAACAAACAACCTGTCATATGGAATCACCTCGAATCTGTGTAATTAATAAACATCTGAAAGTCAGAAACGAATCCCGCCGATTAAGCCACTTTAATAAATATTTCTCATAATTGCATATTTTGGTAAAAATCTGACTTGAATGTTCACATAGTGTTTGATCAAAGCGGGGCGTCAGTCGGACCCACCACTCTTTCATTCAGCGTTTTGCACCTCGCAGCAACGCCGACACTCCACATTGACTCACTCGTTCATTCAGCACTCCGCGTGGAACACATACAACACAGTACTACTACAGCCAACACAGTACACACAGCCTTTGCTTTAAGCTGAGACAAGAAACACACACATACACTCCGTATTTTGTATTTACCCGCCATTTAAAACACTCGTGACGTTTCACAAAAGGCAGCCAATCGCAGGGCGGCTGTTATTAGGACAATGGAAAGCGCTCAGCCAATCGGAGGAGTGTTCGCCGTGGCGGCAGCCAATGGCGTGGAAGCCCTATTGAGAGTAATGCTAGAGGGTTGAGAGAGCAGACTACTGCGTAGGGCTATTACATCCACATACAGCCATTGCAGTACATTCACTATCCAGACAAGACAGTGGTAAGTGTCAGCTTGTAGACATTTCAAAGTGTGGGGTAAGTACAAAAATTGCGAGGAAAGGACAGGAAACCATACGGAATTTAATTTAGCCTGCTAAAGAGCATTTTTTTTTCGCGGGGGGATTTTTCTGAAACGTTAAAAATGAGGGTATTATCCCCTCAGAATGAAAATGAGAATAACCTTAGATTTAAAATTTTTTTGTCTTGATGCACGGCGTAAAAATACACGGAAAATACCTGGTTTTATTCGAGGGGTTGAAATCGTGAAAATGCGAAAAAATAAATTTATTCAGCCTATTCGAAATGTAACGTTAAGCGGACAACTAGGTGACAGAATTGCGTACAAACAAGGTCTATGGACGGCGATAGTGCCAGCAAGCAGCCATTGCAGCGCTTTACAAGGGATGTCTGTCAGAAGAACTATGAGAAATGATAAGAAAGAAAAAAAGCCGAGTGGCGAAAAAATTAAAGCACATCGCCATTGTTATGTGTATGGATTTATACGCTCGGTGATATTGAAATGACAGAGATACGGGCGAAAAAAAATCATCTCAGGAGCTGCGCTTTACTGTAATGGCTGACTGTACTCGCATAGGAAACAAGGCAAAGCTACGGAGCCATAGACAGGCGCAGTTCGCTTCAACTTTTTCAAATCGTGTTTTCTCCCTCGCCGAGCTCGAAGTACGCGTTTTTCGAGGCGGAAAATAAAAATTCCATCTTTCGTCGTTGCAACTCGGGTATTTTGATATTTTTCCGTGCGTGAGAAGGGTGTTAAATTGAGAGTTGAAGTGAGGTAGGTAATGCGGTCGCGCTGCTCCCCCTTATTGCAAAGCAGTGTAATGGCTGAGCGCTGACACAAAGAGAAGGAGCCATATTCTCAGTGTTAGTGCATGAAGACAAGCGGCCATTGCGAGCCCACAGCAAACTCTGCACAGCACAGACCCAATGTATTACTATACACCAGGCGAATGCACTGGGCTTTTTGCGAAGGAAACAATTTTCGGTCAGGAAAACCGACCCGCGCCGTTTGTTTGTCGTGTCCAAAAGCGAGCAGGAAGGCGGGTGGAGACATTTTAGGGGGACTTTCTTTCATGAAGAAGGCTTTCTCACAAAATGGAAGAAGAAATATTGCCGTCGTTGTTGACCTCCTTTCCTTCAGCGAGACGAGAGTGTGCGCCATTGCTATTTGAACGCTACATAGAGAGAAATGGGCTCTTTTCAACGGAGAATACGGCGAAAGTGAACTCGATTATTAAGAAATTTTACGAGTTTTGCGACGTCGCGCGTACTTTGGCACACAAAAGAACTTTAATTAACCAACTTATTTTCACCATTTTCACCCTTTTTAACTTTGAAAAAAATACGGTTTTGAAAAGTTTGAGTATATGGAACAACTTTTTAAGGTCTCAAAAGTGCACACAATACTTTTTGTTTTTTTAAAGCACTATTATGGAAAGTAATTTGTCGTGTTATGTTTACATAATAAAACGTCAAATTCGTCACGAAGAAAAACAGCGCGCAAACGCGCGCCTTGTAAATACTAAATATTAGACAAAATAATTAGTTTTAAGATAGCCTTGTTTTTCATGTTATCGTGCCAAAAGAACATTTTTGCGAGTGCAGTTAATTATAAATAGTATAGATCAACACATTCAAATATGATATTTAAAAAATATAATTTAATTATTGGTTTTCTTATTAAATTTCAGAATATTTAGGCAAAGATGGGGAAGGATCCAACAAAACCAAGAGGCAAAATGTCCTCTTATGCATACTTTGTCCAAACCTGCCGAGAGGAGCATAAGAAGAAACATCCCGAGGCGACGGTCAACTTCTCTGAGTTTTCCAAAAAGTGCTCCGAGCGATGGAAGGTCAGTCACACGTTTCGTTTACATTGTCCGTTTACACACTTCGTTCTTTTCCTAACATTTTTTTTCTCCCTTTCCTCAGACTATGTCAGCCAAGGAAAAAGGGAAGTTTGAAGACATGGCCAAACAAGACAAGGCCCGTTACGAGAGGGAGATGAAGAACTACATTCCACCCAAAGGCGAGAAGAAAAAGAGGTTTAAGGACCCCAATGCTCCCAAGAGACCCCCGTAAGCATCTCACTTGCTCATGAAGATGCTTTAGCTTTTTTGAAGGATGCAAAGTTATTTATTTTTTTTTTCCCCCTCCAAAGGTCTGCCTTCTTTATTTTCTGCTCCGAGTTCCGACCTAAGGTGAAGGAGGAGACCCCTGGTCTGTCTATTGGAGATGTGGCCAAGAAACTGGGTGAGATGTGGAACAAAACATCAGCTGAGGAGAAGCAGCCTTATGAGAAGAAGGCAGCCAAGCTGAAGGAGAAGTACGAGAAGGTGAGAAAAGATGCGATGAGTAATCAGCAATTGATGTTTTATCCAAAAAAAAGTTTCCTTGCTAAAGAAACAAATCTTATTTCCTTTTAGGACATCGCCGCATATCGCTCTAAAGGCAAAGTGGGTGGAGGCGCAGCCAAAGCCCCTTCCAAGCCAGACAAGGTTAACGATGATGATGACGAAGACGATGATGAGGATGAGGACGAAGACGATGAGGACGAAGACGAGGATGACGAGTAGATAAATAACATTTAGAGCTTAGCTTGTTGTCTATAAAGCATTTAACCCCCTTGTACACTTTACTGAGGCCATAAAATGGGTAAAAGAAATAAAAAAAAAAACCTGAAAAGCAAAAAAAAAACCCAAAAAACAAATAAGGCTGTGTATATGATATGTTTTTAAGCTGTACAGTTTCTTTTTTTCCTTTTTTGTATAGTTAACACTACAGAAGTGTCATCTGTGTTTGTCCGAATGCCCCAACCCTTGATTTAGTTCTTAGTTTGAGTTCTTAAAGATGGTTCCAGCACCACTATCCTTGCCCGGTACAGTTAAAAAAAAAAATGGGGGTTGTAAAATTGTCTTGGGGTCAGTGGAGTTTTAGACGTGCGCAGCACACAACCTAGTTTCACGTGAGGTTGTAGTTCATATCTTAATGTACTTTCGTTTGTTTACTCTTTTTCCAGATCAAATATTATCATCATTAGTAAATCGCCGTATCAAAGTTATTTTACTGTATTTTGAATACCACTGTAATTGCAGAAATGATTAAACAAATGTAATTGTTTTGTTCTGGTATGCTTCTGACATCAATAAACTTTTTTTTTAAATAAAGATGTTTCACTTTTTGTTATAGCGTTAAATTAATTGTGGAAAAAATGAAAGGCGTTTGGAACTCATTGAAAGGATTTATGGGTTTGTCATGTCTATTCTTGTTAATGTCAAATATCACATTAATTATTTAAGTAAATACATTAATAGGAAAGCTTAATGTAACAACATGAATGACCTTTTTATTACTAATTTAAAGCTGTTTTATTACTCAAGACAGTGAGTTCAAGCTCACTTATCTTTATATGTGTATATTGATTTTCTTTTCAAAATCATCAGTAGCATGTTGTTATATTGATCTTTATGTTTTTATTCGGGCAGTAGATCTGAATGTATGGTTTCAGTGTACCATCCAGTGAGTCGGTTTTGAGGCCTTCGTGTTTTTCGTGACAAACACCGGCTTAAAAAGAACACACGAACGTATCATCAGATGAAAATCTCGATTAATCCGAGCCACCTGCTGTTCATCTGGTTAAACTGCATGCATTACATTGGTATACAGCGCCATCGTATGGTCATTTTGGGGTACTGTCATATTTATACAGGCCATGACGCTTCAATCAGATTATTATAGATCAGCAGCTGTCGTGCCATGATTTTCATGCCCTTATTTTTGAGCTTTAAGTATTTTCACTGGTTAACGTACTATCGTCATTCTGCTACTGCGGATGAAATGGAATTTGTTTAGTGTTGAACTGTATTCTAAGATAAAGAAAGATGTGTTAATTACAAATTATATACAAACAAGAAAGCATATTTCTGTCTAATGCTTAAGGCCAAAGATGCAGACCAAGAAAGGGTAAAATCTTTCATCCTCATGTTCATGAGGTGATCATTCTTCAAACTAGTATGTTTATAAAGGAAACTGGGGCTGGTTGTCACATTTTTATTGCAGTGGGTATTTATCAATACTTATTTTTATGTATCCACCTTTTTCTTTAACACAGAAGTAAGCCTATGGGCGAGACTTCCGGTTCATTAGCTGCTATAGGGAAATAACCAGAAGAATAACAACATGCAGTCGCCGGTAAAACCAGTGCGCTCATAATTAAGATAATACAATAACATAATATGGCAAAACACACCAATTTGCAATATCAAGCAACAAAACAAGCTGTTTTGTACAGCTAAAAATAGCTGGACGCGGATGAGACTGGAAGCCACACCCATAAAATTAACAAATGGCCACGCCCACTCTTACGGGAAGAAAAAGGTGGATAGTCTTGGCTACAAAGACAATAACACAATAATTAAACATTTCTGCAGTTAACCATTAAAGAAATTCTGAAATTCTATACATAGACATAACCCGTGTGACAACTAGCCCCGGCCAGTGTATAATGTTATAATAAAGCAGGTTGAGTTGTATCAGTCCAGACTCCGCCCACAACACATGCATTCATTCATCAGTCAGTCAGCGTCTTTTCGCGGCCATGGCAACATCAGTGGGTAACGGACTGTGGACCAGTCGAACGTAAAAGTGCCTCGCGTTAAGGTAAGACATTTACCTATTCCTATGAAAACGTAGAATTAAATGCAGAACACATCTATCATATCATATGTTCTTAGTAAGACTCATAAACTAGCAAGCTGACTTCATATTTTGTTTCCTTGCAAATCCTTTTTGTTATCGCTGGCCTAAATCTTAAGCGTCTTGCACTTATGGGTAATGTAGTTCTTTATTGCACTGTTCACTATTTGTTCGTACTTAAAATCGAACGGGGAAAAACTACACATCCCGTGTACAGGAATAAACAAGTGCGGTGACGTTAGTGCTGTTTTTACATACAAGCACGGTCTGATTTAATAGGAATAAATCATTGTGTGCCATTTTTAATGGTGGGTTTTAAGGTTAGTTAGTTTTTGTTTAAAGAAAAGACGAAGGACATGGGATACAAGCAATTCGAGCGGCCCAGAAAGGTATTTATTATTTGCTTCACGTCAAGTGTCCGACAAAACGAAAGGGTGTTATTTTTGACAGCCACGCTATGGTCAGGGCAGAGGTTAATAAACTAAAGTTTAGTATCCAAACCGTAAGGAAATCCTCTCATTGTCATTGTTATCAGTGAATCCACACACAGAGTGATTCAATCAGTTAGAGAAAGTAGACGTGATAAGACTGTAGTGTTTTAGTTAATTAATATTCACTCACGTGTTTTTTAAACAATTGCAATATTTACTATAGTGTGCAGGGAAAGTGGCCAAATGGGGAAAAAAACGTATATATGCAACCTTTTATTTAATAATTTGGCCCATTTTATCTATTTCCATCAGTTTGAATATGTCATATTTATATTGTGAGTGCAACTTGCATTAATGTGCCCATACACACATTTTCAGCTTGCATACACTCATGTTTTATTACCTATTATCAAAAAAAAAAAAAAAAAAAAAAAAAAAAAAAAAAAAAATATATATATATATATATATATATATATATATATATATATATATATATATAAAATATAGTTACACAAAAAAAGCTACTATTTAAGAATTTAAAAGGTCTATTTCACCAGTCCGATTGTTTATGAGTAATTCTAAATGGCAATGCAGACATATTCTATATAAAAGGTTCACAGAATAGTAACAATGAATTGAATGAACTTTAGTAAAGTGAGTTGTTAGCTCTTTAAATAGCTTCTGGGTTGTATTTTGTTACATATTTGAAACAAAATTGTAGAAGGGATCAGTAAATGTGGAGAGACATTTTAATGCAGCTCTAGATGATTTGTCAGAAAGTGATGCACTGTACCCGACTTCACCCCTCTTCTGTTACTATCTCTATAAATGTTTGATTTAGCTCTGCGTCGTCTTATCAACTTCTCTGTTCTTTGATGTTTAGGACTTATGGCCTTCAGTCACCTGCATTCAAACCGCATTTCTCTGATGACGCTGTGAACTCAGGTCACGTCGAAGCACTGAAGCACTGTTCGGTTTGATTTCTTTCTCACCATGAATCTGACTGAGATTTGCGACAATGCTAAGAAAGGAAGAGAATATGCACTTCTGGGGAATTATGACTCATCTATGGTATATTATCAAGGTGTTATACAACAGATCCATAAGCACTGTCAGTCCCTCAGAGATCCTGCACTGAAAGTCAAATGGCAACAAGTAAGGCGCTCTTACTCATATACTGTATGATTTATTCTGATATGTGTTTATTTATAGTGCTGTGAATTATATTTGCTTGTACGGGTATAAGTAAAAAAAATATAGTGGTGTTGGTACAGTATGTGTAATCTGAAGGACTCCTCTTCTTCTTCATTCTCTGAGCTTAGGTTCGGCAGGAACTGGCAGAGGAATATGAGCAGGTGAAAAGCATCGTAAACACCCTGGAGAGTTTCAAGGTGGACAAACCCGTTGATTTCCCCAACCCTCTGTCTGAAGAGAGCCCAAGGGACCCCGATGTCTGGCCTCCCCCAACCCCAGCGGAGCACAGGTAGAATAAGCAGCTGATTACATAAAGCCCTGAGGAGTTCTGTCAGCTGCAGAGCATGTCACACGTCTCGTCTTCATGCTGTCACTGCTGTGTTCACTCATGAGCTGTTTTGTCATACAGCACAAAATGGAATAAGCTCAGTGAAAACATATTGAACATTTTATTTTGGGTTTTATTTATAAATTATTATAACTATTCTGCTAATTAAGGCTGTGTTTACTTGATTAAAAATACAGCAAAAACGTTAATATTGTGAAATATTATTGCAATTTAAAATTAAAATAGTTCTATTTTTATATACTTTAAAATAGAATTTATTCCTGGGATGCAAAGCTGAATTTTCAGCATCATTACTCCAGTCTTTAGTGTCACATGGTCCTTCAGAAATCATTCTAGTATACTGATTTATTATCAGTGTCGGAAACAGTTGTGCTGCTTAATATTTTTTGGAACCTGTGGTATCTTTTCAGGATTCTTTGATGAATAAAACATTAAAAAGAACAGCATTTATCTAAAATGGAAATCTTTTATAACAGTATACACTACCGTTCAAAGTTTGGGGTCAGTATTTTTTTTCTTTCTTTCTTTTCATTCAGCAAGGATGTGTTAAACTGGTTAAAAAAGTGATAGTAAAGACTTATATTGTTAGAAATTATTTCTGTTTTGAATAAATGCTGTTCTTATGAACTTTATTCTTCAAAGAATCCTGGAAAAAAGTACCACAGGTTCCAAAAAATATTGAGAAGCACAACTGTTTCCAACACTGATGATAAATCACATTGATAATAAATGTGACATTGAAGACTGGAGTAATGGCTGATGAAAATTCAGCTTTGCATCACATAAATAAATTAGATTTTAAAGTATAATAAAATAGAAAAACTTATTTTCAATAATATTGCTTTTTTTCTGTATTTTTGATCAGGTAGATGGAACTTTGATGAGCAAAAGAGACTTCTTTAAAAACATTAAACAACTTACTGATCCCAAACCTTTGAACAGCAATGTATACATGCTGTATCATTACATATAATTTTATTTTACAAAATTGTCTGCTGTACTGAAATGTTGTTTTAATAATTTATATATACACTGTAGTAAGTAATTGCAGGTTTTCACAAAAATATTATAAAGATTACAAAGCAAAAACTAGCATTTTTTTTAAATGTTTTTTAGTATTAATAATAATAATAATAAGAAGAAATGTTTCTTGAGCAGCAAATCAGCATATTATATTTCAGCCTTGCCATCACAGTAACAAATTGCATTTTGAAAAATATTAAAATAGAAAACACTTATTCTAAATTGCAATAACATTTCACAGTGCTACTCATTTACTGTATTTTTAATCAATTAAAATCAGCCTTGGTGAACATAAGAAAACTTCTTTCAAAATTATTCCATATGTACAGGTGCATTTTAAAAAATTAGAATATCGTGAAAAAGTTTTTTTTTTTTTTTTTTGGTAACGTATTTCAAAAACGGAAACTTTCATATATTCTAGATTCTTTACATGTAAATTAAAGCATTTAAAAGACCGCTTACTTGGCAGTGGTCCAGAAGACAATCATTGACACCCTCCACAAAGAGGGTATGTCGCAGAAGGTCATTACTGAAAGGGGTGGCCATTTACTGAGTGCTGTATCAAAGCATATTAAATGCAACATTGACTGGAAGAAAGAAATTGGGTAGGAAAAGGTGCACAAGCAACAGGGATGACCGCAAGCTTGAGAAAACTATCAAGCAAAGCCGATTTAAACACTTTGGAGAGCTTCACAAGGAGTGGACTGAAACCGGAGTCAGCGCATCAAGAGTCACCATGCTCAGACGTCTTCAGGAAAAGGTCTACCAAGCCACTTCTGAAACAAATATGTCAGAAGCGTCTTACCTGGGCTAAGGAGAAAATGAACTGGACTGTTGCTCAGTGGTCTAAAGTCCTCTTTTCAGATAAAAGTAAATTTTGAATTTCATGTTGAAATCACGGCCCCAGAGTCTGGAGGAAGACTGGAGAGGCACAGAATCCAAGCAACTTGAAGTCCAGTGTAAAGTTTTCGAAGTCAGTAATGATTTGGGGTGCCGTGACGTCTGCTGGTGTTGGTCCATTGTGCTTTATCAAGTGCAAAGTCAATGCAGCCATCTACCAGGAGATTTTGGAGCGCTTTATGCTTCTGTCTGCTGACAAGCTTTATGGAGATGCTGATTTTCTTTTCCAGCAGGCCTTTAGCACCTGCCCACAGTGCCAAAACCACTTGCAAGTGGTTTGCTGACCATGATATTACTGGCCAGCCAACATGACTGACTTGAACCCCATAGAGAATCTATGGGATATTTTCAAGAGAAAGATGAAAAACAGTTGATCCAACAATAAAGATGAGCTGAAGGCTCAATAGTGCTCACAGGCTGATCACTTCCATGCCACGCCTCACTGATGCTGTAATTTGTACTAAGAGCAAGTAATTTGCTGCGATTTGTGCTACCAACCAAGTATTGAGTGCACAAATGAACATACTTTAAAGAACTTTAACTTTTCTGTTTTGCAAATCCTTTTTTTTGATTGATCTTAGGAAATATTCTAATATTTTGAGATCCAATCATCAAAATAAAAAAAAGCATTTAAAATGTTTTACTTTACATGTAATGAATCTAGAATATATGAAAGTTTCAGTTTTTTAAATAAGTTACAAAGAAAAGAATATTTTACGATATTATAATTTTTTTGAGATGCACCTGTATAAGTATACATACATGTACTCCACCAACCAAATGTTTGGGGTTGGTCTTTTTTTTTTTTTTTAAAGTCTTGTGTGCTTGCCATGTTTTGTATTTTCAATGTTGAAAACAGTTTGTGGATTTTTTTTTCAGGATTCTGATGATTCATTCGGGTCCTTTTTGCAAAATAATCAATGAAGTAATATTAAAAAAAGGCTGTTTCCTCATATCTCACACACTTTTGGGACTAAATTTTGCAGCTAAACATGAATAAGTACGCCTGTTGATGAACCATTGCAGCATAAAAATTAATCACTTTCTTCATCTGAAAGTGAAGGCTTATGCCAGTAAAATGAATTTATTTTGTTCAAAAACTTTTCAGAGTAATACGTGACCCAGTATGACCCAGTATGTGAAAATGTAATTATGAGGCAACAATCATCAAAGTTTGATTTCAGCCATCAGTTTCACTAAGGTTTCAATCTTTGACGTGGCCTCACTCAGTTAATATTAAAGATATCAAGGTTAAATTTTCCTAGAATGTTCTCTAGCTTATCAAGGATGATTTTATGGAGAAAACAGTAAATCACAAAAAATTGACTTTAGCTAAGTTTTCACAGCCAGAGTCACATATTTCTGTTGTTTCGATGTTGTTTTGTTACGAATAAATGTATGTTTCATGAATTAATAGAGTTATAAATTCAAAGGTATTTAATTAAATTGTATTCATCCCAATGGGGTCAATACTGGCGAAATGTAATTAAAATTTCAGAGAATTTCTAAAGAATAAAAAAGCAGTGAATGCAGGAATAACTTGATAACATTAAAAAACAAATTCACTTTCACTCTTTAAGGAGAAGTTGCTGATCTGATACAGTGTGGTTTTAGTAGAAAAATACTAAGTTATGACTTTTATAAAATAACAGTTACAGAATTATACAGATTTTGAATGCATTGTGAGGATTATATAAATTGTAAATGTCTTTGCTGTCACCTTTGACTAAGTTAACGCTTACTTGCATCCAATGTATTATATAGATATTATATACATCTATGATTTGTATTGACTAAATTGGTTCACAAATTAAGCCCGAATTAGGCAACGCAAGTGTAGTTTAACTCTTTGCATATGTGGTCATATGGTCAAGATGCCCCATGATATCACTCTGTCTGGTTATAGGGGACCTGTCCAGGTGAAGAAGCCAATCACTGTATCAAAACCCCAGAGAAAAGAGTCACCTGGAATGCAGCATCGCGGACCTGTGGGCAGAGGTCAGCCGAACGTCAAATCAGAGAGACCGATTACCCGTGACGGCCGTGGAAATAAAGCTAAGGATGAAAAAGTAAGTTATTCAAACTATTAGGCCAAAATGTACAAGCTGACAAAACTTGTGGTTGATTTAATTTCAACTCAGACAATTTAGGATTTGTAAGTACCTGTTATCATGTGTTGTAGCAATGTGTCCTGCCTGTTTGTGTTTTCAGAGTAAGAAGAATGCCCAGGAGGGTGCTGCTGATGTGGAACAGAGGAAGTTTGATGGCACAGGCTATGACAGCGACCTGGTGGATGCACTGGAGAGGGACATTGTGTCCCGGAATCCCAATATCCACTGGTATTGTGCCATTTTACTACTAGTTTTACTTTTCAATTACTTATCAGTATATAGTATACAAAATAAATGTTTTATACAGTTGTATTGCTCATTTGCTTTCATTAAATTGAAGTATGTGTGATATTTTGTCACTTCACACTTTAGAAATTGTTATCGACTATTGAAAAACCTCGGCCTGTCACACTCATTAAAGGAGAAGTTCACTTCCAGAACAAAAATGTATAGAAAATTTACTCACCCCCTTGTCATCCAAGATGTTTGTGTCTTTCTTCACTTGATAAGAAATTGTTTCATAAGGAAAAGATTTAAGAAATTATCTCCATATAGTGAACTTCGATAATGCCCCCAGGTTTGAACTTTCACAATGCAGTTTAAGCTTCAAATGGCTCTAAACCGGAGCACAAAATTCCCGGAGCCGACGTTCTGATGTAGAACCCGGATGTGCTGCACCTTGTTTCCAAGCAGAGAAATGCACATGTATGTGTCGTGGCACTATGTGGAAGGGAATCAGCTGTTGAATAAAGTCATTATTTTTGTTTTCTTTGCGCACAAAAGGTACTCTCGTAGACTAATCAAATTATGGTTGGGCCACTGATGTCACATGGACTATTTTAACATTGTCCCTACTACTTTTTGGGCCTTTGTATTATTTATTTATTTACTATTTCAGGTTTATTTTACAGTGACAATGCACATCAATAATACATACATGTACAACGTGCCAGAAATAGCCTAAAGGCTATTTTGCATCTGCAGTCTCTGGTCTGATGGTAAAATTGTCACCCTAAAATATAAAAGAATTAATCAATACGTAATATATACATGCTCCAAAATACATATAAAATTTATGCTATTTCTAATACATATAATTCTACCTCAGTACACACAATAATAATAATAATAATAATAATAATAATAATAATATCTACTTAAATTGTATAACAAATTAAATTGTACATAGAACCAAAAGAACCAGCTCACTCATACACACACACAATCCAACTGTGAGACAAAATGATAAGCAATGTATCAATAATGTTATAATATTAATATACAGGCAAAGATAATGTAAGTATACAGAAAAGTAACAGTAGCCTTAGTCATTCAATCAGTAGCATAAACTAGTAGGAACATGGTAGTTGCATTTGTCTATGCAGGGTCAGAAAGCTGTTGGATTTCATTAAAAATCTTAATTTGTGTTATTTAATAATTATATATATATATATATATATATATATATATATATATATATACATATATATATAATTATATGTCATATAAAAATTTATTTGTTTTCTAAAGATGAACAAAGGCCTTACGGGTTTGAAACAACATGAGGGTGAGTAATTGATGACAGAATTTTCATTTTTAGCTGAGCTATCCTTTTGATTTTGTGTTGACGATTAATTGTCAAACAAATAATCACAATTAATGATTAAATTGCTGTTGTTTTCATGTCTCTTAGAGTGTAATCCTAATGCATTACTTCTTTACTTTTTAATTGCATGTAATTCAATTGGCCCATTTGATTATCCGTAATGCTGTGAGTGCAACATTTTAAAAGTATTTTTCTTTATGTTCAACTTTAACATTGGTCCACTTTATTTTCACACAGGAGGCCAGTTATTCTGAATTATATATAATACATTTTGCAAGAGCAGAAAGCAGAACGTTTTGAAAGTGATTGCAAAATAATTGAAATATATTTGTCCTCCCATCTCATATTTTTTCCCATCACTATATCACCTGAGGGCCTCCGTAGAACAACAGAGTGAGCAAGTAATGACTTCTCCCTACCACACAGGAAAATGAGACACAACAACGCATATTCAATGGCATTTTACACACTTAAAGGGATAGTTCAACCAAAAATGAAAATTCTGTCATTATTACTTACTCATCGCTCCAAACACGTAAGACCTTTGTCCATCTTCGAAACACAAATTAAGATATTTTTGATGAAATCCGAGAGCTTTCTGACCCTGCATAGACAGCAGCGCAACTACCACGTTCAAGGCCCAGAAAGGTAGTAAGGACATTGTTAAAATAGTCCATGTGACATCAGTAGTTCAACCATAATTTTATGAAACTGAGTATACTTTTTATGCGCAAAGAAAACAAAAGTAACAACTTTATTCAACAATTTCTTCTTTTCCCTGTCTTGACAAAATGTGTCAGTGCACTTTTACTCGCTCTTATATGTTTATTCATTAAATATATCGGCTAGTTTATGCTTTCAGCATCCAATAGGAGTTAGAACTTGTAATTAATTTCCAACTTTTTTTTTTTTTTTTTTTTTTTTTTTTTCCCTATGAAAATCAGCCCAGAAAATGTGGAAAAAAGTTTCTCTGGGCCTAGGCACTGGAAGTATAAATAGCGAAGCAGTAAGTTTAGTTTTCATACATGACCAGAGACAAATAAGTAATGTGTTGAGTCAGCGACAGCTGTCAGTCACAGTGGCAGTTAGTGATTCAGTGCTGAACAGTGATTCAGGCCAGCTGTCATGTGTTACTGTTTCTGCAGGGATGACATAGCAGATCTAGAAGATGCCAAAAAGCTGCTGAGAGAGGCAGTGGTCCTGCCTATGTGGATGCCAGACTTCTTCAAGGGGATCCGCCGCCCGTGGAAGGTTAATATGTTAGATGACACCTGATGCCTGAGTTTGACATCTGAACATACACACATATGGATGCATAGTCTGTCAGTGCTATGTTTTTGCCAACTTTAATATGGCCACTTGTTTTGATTTCTTGTGACAATAGTTTTTTAAGTCCAGTAGGGGGCGCTGTAATACTAGTTAATTATGTAGCACAGAATGCACATTCCTTAACACAAGCTCTCTTTAGTGCTGTATCAGTCGTCAGATTGAGTATGGCTGATATATTTCGCCTTCAGTTTGTTTTCTACATGCCATCTGTTTTATCAAAATGTTTTTTCCTCAAACCATCTGCACTTGTGTTTTTTAAATATGTGCCCATGCGAAGTCTTGTTGTTTTTAAACTGTCAGGGGGTGCTGATGGTGGGCCCTCCGGGCACAGGGAAGACCATGTTGGCTAAAGCGGTTGCGACCGAATGTGGCACGACATTTTTCAATGTGTCGTCCTCCACGCTGACCTCAAAGTACAGGGGAGAGTCTGAGAAACTGGTGCGGCTCCTCTTTGAAATGGTGAGTGATCCCTCAAGAAGCAACAGAGGCACTGTGATAGTGTTCGTCTATTGAGTTGTTTATTTTCTGAAGGTATAATATGATAGAGATTAGGATCAGGAGTTAGCCAGGCCTCAGGTCACAAATGTTTGATAGTGGTAAAACTGTTCCAGATATTTAAAATGTCTCAATTAAAAGCCCCATAGTAAAACTCCCTTCTTCACAGTATCTGGATGATAAAAAATACTTGAAAAATCATAGAAAAAAATGATTATAGTTAATATACCCTTGAAAACAAATGCTGATTTACGTTAATTGCCCAAAAAATGCTCCTGAAAATCAGAATTGATTTGACAAATTTGTGTCTTTATAGAGGAAGTGAGTTTATAGAGGTAGTTAGTTGTTTAGTTATTTAGTTAGCAAGGTAGCAATTTAATTAGAGAAAAAAATATAGTCTCATAAAAGGTAAAAAAACACTTGACATGCAATGATAATTTTACACAACTAGATGACACACTGTGTGTGTGTTTATACAGGAAAAATATTATGGTAACGCTTTATTTTACTGTTTCATAACTAGTTGCTTATTAGCATGCATATTACTAGAATATTAGCCATTCATTAGTACTAATTAAGCACATATTAATGCCTTATTCTAC